>NW_024881297.1:8082068-8279568 GCF_018691265.1 Tyto alba
TGGTCATGAGACAGACCTGCTGGGAAAGGGGAGGGCTGCGCACTGGCTGGTGGTTGCTGACTGGATCACACTCATCCTGGAGGGAACAGTCCAGGAGAAAGACATGCCGACACCATCACACCTCCAGATGAACATCTCCCTACAGGTGGACCGGGCTACATCTTCATTTTGAGACTAAAAAGATTTCCTGGCCTGAAGAAATGAGGCGTTTCACTCCATATGGATGTGCTGATATCGGCTGCTAGGGGTCATTAATACACACCTATTAGCCATTTTTATTTTAAGAATATCAAGTAGTACTTGTATCTACCATCTGTAGGGTTTTTTTTTATTTTATTTTTTTAGTGGATTAGGTTGAAAAAGGTTTCCTTTCGGGACTGCAGGCCCAAACCCATCCTCACAAGTGTGAGGGTACCAACCCCTGGAGATGTATGTTTGACCCAGAAGCACAGATCCCTGTATTGCACCCAGTACCAGCAAGTACCGGTCTGAGGACAGGTGGGTGCAAGGTGCTGCATCATCTGGGAAGAAGCTGCTTGAAGGTCAGCTGCTGCACAGTGCCCTCTGCGTGCAGGCTTTCTGGTCTATGGGGGGCACGCGTGGGGCTCGCATCCCGACACAGCCAGCTCACGATGACAAGAGAAAGCTGTGGTAAGCCCGACAAAGTTGCTTGGATGGCACATCTTACACTGCCCGCTTTATGGTAGAAAGGGGGAGAACAAAACTCCCCAGTGGGTAAAGAGGACAGAAGCAACGCCGCAGCACTCCGGCAGCATTGTGTGCTTCTGTAGCAAGCAGCAGTTTATAAAGCACCTGATGATACTTTAGTAGAAACAGGAATTTTTCAGTGCCTCAGGTGGGAAAGGGACTAAGACTGTAACAGTAACATAACAGTTGATTTAAATATCTCAGAGTAATTACCATGCAAGAGCCCCCTTTGGTGCAGCAACACCCATCTGCCTTGCTTAGGTATTCTGAAGGAAAAAAAGAAATAGCTGAGATGCTGCTTTTCTGCAGTGCCTCCGTAAGATGACACAGCAAGCTTTCTCAGTAACTTGTTAATGTAAGATGAAAAGCAGCATCTTTCTTTCTGAGACCAGGCTGTATTTATTTCCCTTAACGCTTTCCAGCCAAGCTACCTGTAGTGTACTTGAGCACTCTGGAACCTGTAAGTGGTTCAAGCCACTTAATTCTTTCTTGGCTTTGGGCTCCTGGGAGTTTTCCCTGCCCCGGAGAGCTGATGAAATAACATCAACTGACATTTAATGTCCTGTGGTGGGGTGCTGCAACGAGCTCCCTGCCTCGGTTCCCATCAATAACGCACTTCTCTGAGTAAGGTTAGTGCGGGACAATCCAGAGGCTGTTGCAGTTAACGACCAGCTTCTGATCCGCCTTCTCACAGGGAGCAGCTGCGGGGACGGGCAAGGTCAGCCCGGCCTCGGGAAGCCCCGCTCCGCCAAGAGCTGTCGGTACCGGCCGGGGCTGATCCTTGGGCCCAGCGGCACCAGAGCTGCGGCTGCACCGAGGGAAGTGAGCGGGACCGGGTGGAGCCGCTGCCGAGCTCCTGGGGACGCTGGGATGTGCATGGGGCTGTGGCTCCGGTCCCCACCCCGCCCCGGCTGCCGACGGGCCACCGAAACGCGGTACGGTGGGAGGGGGCGCGGGAAGGTGTCTGGTGCCGCGCATGCGCAATGGTGCCCGCCCCCCCGCGGCCACCTGGCGACCGAAACGCGGCATTGCGTGGCGTTCGCCAGTGCCGCACCGCGGTGCCGGCGAGGTGGCCGCTCCGCCGCCCCCGCCGCTGCCTCCCGGTAAGGAAGGGGGCAAGGGCCGCCGCCGCCCAGGGCTCGCTGCTGCTGCTGCTGCTGCTGCTGCCGCCCGGGGCTCGCTGCTGCTGCTGCTGCTGCTGCTGCTGCCGCCCGGGGCTCGCTGCTGCTGCTGCTGCTGCCGCCGCTGCCGCCCGGGGCTCGCTGCTGCTGCTGCTGCTGCCGCCGCTGCCGCCCGGGGCTCGCTGCCGCCCGGTGACGGAAAGGCGGCGCTGCAGCGCCGGGCCGCCAGGGGGCGCCGCCGCCCTCGCTGCCGCCGCCGCCCGGTGGCGGGAAGGCGGCGCTGCGGCCGGCAGCGTCTGCGTCGCCGCGGGGGCTGCCGGCCCGTGGTTGATTCTCAGAATCAATTTCGGTTGGAAAATACCTTTAAGACCCTAAACCGAACGCTGACAAGTCCACCACTAAACCACGTCCCCAAGCGCCACATCCACACAGCTTTTAAATCCCTCCAGGCATGGTGACTCAACCACTTCCCTGAGCAGCCTGTCCCAATGCTTGACAACACTTTCAGTGAAGAAATTTTTCCAAATATCCAATCTAAACCTCGCCTGGCACAGGTTGACACCATTTCCTTTCATCCTATCTCGTTACTTGGGAAAAGAGACCAACACCCACCTCTCTACACCCTCCTCTCAGGTAGTTGTAGAGAGCAATAAGGTCTCCCCTCAGCCTCCTTTTCTCCAGACTAAACCACCCCAGTTCCCTCAGCCGCTCCTCATAAATCTTGCTCTCCAGGCCCTTCACCAGCTTTGCTGCTCTTCTCTGGACGCGCTCCAGTACCTCAGTGTCTTTCTTGTGGTGAAGGGCCCAAAACTGAACACGGCGTTCGAGGTGCGGCCTCACCAGTGCCGAGTACAGGGGGACGATCGCTGCCCTAGTCCTGCTGGCCACACTATTGCTGACACAAGCCAGGATGCCGTTGGCCGCCTTGGCCACCTGGGCACACTGTTGGCTCGTATTCAGCCGGGTGTCGACCAACCCCCCCCAGGTCCTTTTCCACCGGGCAGCTTTCCAGCCACTTCTCCCTGAGCCGGCAGCGTTGCCGGGGGCTGTGGTGACCCAGGCGCAGGCCCGGCACTGAGCCTTGTGGAGCCTCATACAACTGGCCTCAGCCCATCGACCCCGCCTGTCCCCATCCCCCTGCAGAGCCTTCCCACCCTCAAGGAGATCAACACTCCTGCCGTACTTGGTGTCATCAGCAAATTTACTGAGGGTGCACTTGATCCCCTCATCCAGATCATTGATGAATTCCTCCTCCTAGGTGTTGTCGCCTGACACTTTCTAAACTTTCTTTCAACATCTCCGTCTATGTGGTTCAATGTCCCTATTTTTTAATTCTTGCCTATGTTTATTGGACCTTCTTGCCTTTTAAATCCTCTTTCTGTGTTTCTGTATTGGGTTTGTGTGTCAAGGGTTTATCAGCAGCAGTGCTGCAGGGGTGACTTCTGTGACAAGACACCAGGAGCTGCCCCCATGGTAGACAGAGCCAGTTCCAGCCATCTGCAAGAAGGACCTGCTGGTGGCCAAATCTGGGCCACAGTTCTCCAGGTGTGGCCTCACCACTGCTGAGCAGAGGGGAAGGATCATTACACGTTGCTACTGCCCCGAGCAAGGTGGTTTCACCAGAGACTGTAGGAAGTGGAGGTATTCCTGTCCACTGTCCCATCAGACTGGCCTGTGAGGGAGATGCCTGGCAACTGGCAGGAAACAAGAAGAGGAGGTGAGTTGTGCAACATGGTTTTTATATCTGCCTTATAAAACAAAATAATTTCCTATTGCCAGAACTGGTTATGGAAGACGTGTCCATCCACACTAGGACTAGATTTGAAAGATGTGTGGAAAGAAGTCCTCACCTTAATTATGAAGGTCTAGCACCTCTATTTGTAGTAGAAAGGCTTTGTGGGAAAAGGGAGTATTTGCCTGCTTAGAAGGGGTTACAACTCCCACCTAGGAATAAATGTGGTTTCATAATTCAGAATCCAGCTTCTTGTAAAGCTTTGGGAATATAGATGTGCTGGGTTTCTGTGGCAGGGGAGGGGGGCTACAGCGGTAGCCCCTGTGAGAAGCTTCTCAAAGCTCCCCCAGCTCCAAGTCAGACCCACCTCTGGCCCCGGCCGAGCCAACCAGTGATGGTGGCAGCGCCTCTGGGATAATGTATGTAAGAAGGGGAACCTGGGAGGAAGTGGGGACTTGAGTGAGGAGGAGTTGGGAGAAGGATGAACACTGAGGTCAGTGGAAGAAAGAAAGGAGAAGGAAGGGGGGGAGGTGTGCTGGAGCAGAGACCCCTGTATCCCGTGGTGAGACAGCAGGGCCGCCCCCCTGCCACCCATGGAGGTCCACGGTGGAGCAGAGGCCGACCTGAAGCCTGTGGAGGAGCCCACGCCAGGACAGGCGTCTGTGCTCAAAGGAGGCCGGGACTCTGAGGGGAGAAGCAGCCCCCGCTGTTGTGGTTCGGCGCTGGGAGGGCTGCAACACGCGGGGGGGACCCACGCCGGAGCAGCTCGGGAACGGCTGCGGCCCGTGGGGAGGCCTCACTGTGGAGAAGGTTCATGGAGGGCTGTCTGCAGGGAGAGGGGAGCCCCGGGGAGCAGGGGAGGGATGGGCAGCGTTCACCCCCCCTCCTGAGCAGGAAGGAGCGGCGAGCTGGCTGTAACCCCCATCCCCTGCCCCTGCGCCGCTGGGGGAGGAGGGGGAGAGATGGGGAGCAGAGCTGAGCCCGGGAAGAAGGGAGGGGTGGGGGGAGGTGGTTTTGGATGTGGTGGCGCTTCTCACTGTCCCACCTTGTCTGTTAGGTGTTGTCTTTGTTAGTGTTTGAATGAAAGTGATGTTCTTTCTTTTCTTCCCCTCAGGGGTCTGTCTTTTGCTCCTGACCAGTAATGGGTGAGCCACCCCTCCCTGTCCTATCTTAATTCCCAAGCCTTTTACTTTATTTTCTCCCCATCTCTGAGGGGGAAAAGGTGAGTGAACGGCTGCATGGTGCTCAGTTGCCCTCTGGACTCAAACTATAACAGTAGAGGAAGCAACATCTGTTGTCTTTAGCGTTCTCCATTTCCCATGAAAGTGCTTAATCATTCTACACTTTTGTCTCTACCACCCAATATTACTGGTCTTTGCAATCAGTCTTGTCAAGATGAAGCAGTTTTGTAGTACCCTTTTCTACTAATTGTTATGTAAGATAAGGACAATGTAAAGCAGAAAAATGCTTGTTCTCAGCTTCCCTAAATCAAATCTGTTCCAAGGATCTTTCTAGAGTTTAGAAGAAAGGAGAAGTCACTATCCTTATCATACAGTGCAGACGAAGTGAAGGGCACCTTTAAAGTCAAGGAGAGCCAACAGCATACAGCTCAGTCAACACTTCAGGGTGTGATTGTTTTTTTTTTTTTAAAAAAGGGGCATGAGAATCTTGTTGAGTCTTGCCCTTTCAGGTTTCCAGTCTAAACAAAATGGATTTATATTAATTCTGTTTAAATGATCATCCTTTTAATAACACTTTATTCTTGCTACATGTGTCAAAGATTATTTTAGTGTTCTTAAGAAATTTAACCTTGTAGTACCTTTTTTCTTTTTTTTTTTTTTTTAACCACCAGTGAAAACTAGAAGTTCCTACCAAAACAGACTCCTTTATAGAAACCTGCATTTTTTTTTATACACAGACCATACAAACTATTATCAAGTAATCACCAGAAACCATGCTTTATTCAACATATACTTTTTAACCCACCAGAATAAAACCAAGCAACTTTGTCCAAAAATCTGACTGTAGTGTTGGGCCTTTCTTTATTTGGAAGATCTATGTGATCAATTTATTTAAACATGTTTAACTTCTGGACATAAATTGTCTTTAAGAATTCAAGCAAGTCTACTGACTGACTTTAATGAAAGGAAAACTCAAGAGGCCTCACTAGCTTTTGTTGCTTTCTGTAACTTAGAAGGTTTTTTTCTATCTAACATTGATGAATCTACTGCACAACAAAATAAGTATTCCTGTATAACTTATTTATGTACTCATGTTTGAAGAAGGAATCAGCCGCATTTTACTTAGTATCTAAATCAGAAAAATTATTCTTTCTAGAAATAAAAAAGCAATCTTCCATTTTATTTTAGTTGTCGTAAAGCATGCATAATACACACTATCCCCAAATTTCCCTTTGCTTCTACCTTACAAGCAAAGCAAACCATAAGTTCTTTGTTTTAAATTCCCCTCTCACGTTCTCTGATAACTCCCACAACTGTTTTTGCGCTTCCAGCTTAGCAAATCTTACAGTCAAGGTAAATCTACAGAAATAACTGGCATAGCAAAAAAGTAAAACCAACTTTATTTCTGCACAGCACAATACAGCCTGGTGGCCTGCTTCCATGGCAAATTGGAATAACTTCAGTTAACTTTAAACAGCCTCTAAGAAAAATATTTAGGTTTGTTCTGTATAACTCTTTACTTTTGCCTACAACAACCAGATAATAAGGAATAGATTAATCAAACCTAAATTTCATTTGAAATAACATTAGTCAACACTTCTGGTGTAATTTAGGCAGAAAAAAACAGGGTCTGAGTGCTTTGCCAGGCAGTGTTCGTTCTTAGTGAGTATATGCTTTTTCAGAGCACCACTATAACCTATTTAATGTTCTGCTTTTGATTTTGCTCCAAATTTACATTATTTAGCTAGCTCTAAGTATTTACACCACAGTGTAACTCTAGATGCAGACAGCCTTATGCCTCACTGGCAATATTTTCCTTAGAACCCTGGCTCACATGAGAACTTCCGTGTTGCCCTATTTCTTTGTACAAACAGAGCTTTCTTCCTTTGTGGGTCCTTGTTAATTAGAAATACTTTGAATAGTTTGAATCCCACAGTAGCAAAACATTATGGCATAACACATAAACTGCGAAGAAAGAGCTACCTCTAGCGCGGATCGCTCCCCAGCATGCCTAGTGACAGGGCAGCGCTCTGCATTTCCAGCCCCTCGCCTCTTGTCTGACTTGCTGCAGTCACAGCCTTTTGCTGCGGCTCTGCCCCTGCCCCAGAAATGGGGAATGGGCCTTACCTGCCCACCCCCCCCAAAATTCACCCTTCATTTCCTTTTGCCGCTGCTCCTGCTTTGGAGGGTAGATTGGAGAGATTCTGCACAGGCAGAGCCAAGGCACTAAGAGTACGAAGGTTGGAGGGTTTTGTAGAGCAGGGAGCTGTTTAGAGAAAAATCACCGTCTCTCCATATAAGTACAATTAAACCTGGTCTCTGTGGGGAATAGAGACCAGATGTTATATGCTGCTTCTTAGTTTTTTACTTCTGCAAACTGAATGGATAGTGGGGGCAGATAGTGCCTGTGCTCTGTAATCTTCTGCCCTTTTAGATTACACTTCAGTGGATTATTCAGATTTACCTGATTCAGGACATTTCTGTGTAAAGTATTTGCATTGCAAAAAACCTATTCTCTCTTTACTTTTTTTTTTCCCTAAATTTTATTTATCTGTGTGTTTCTCAGTTATCTGATTTTTTTTTTTCTGGTGTTTTATAGAACAGTCTGGAATTTATCCATAAAACTGGTAATTTTCTGACTGTAGTGAGTTTTCCTGAAACTAGGATATCATGCATCTTTTTATACAAGCTTGTTTTATCTCATTATTATGCTTTTCTTCAAGCTCTGATTCTTCTAGAAAATATCATTTTGTAGAAGTGCCCTAGTGAGGTGTCGTGGTTTCAGCTGGGATAGAGTTAATATTCTTCCTAGTAGCTGGTGCAGTGCTGTGTTTTGGATTTAGTTGTGGGAGTGATGTCGATAACACACGGATGTTTTAGTTGCTGCTAAGCAGCTCTTATCTGAAGTTAAGGATTTTTCAGTTTCCCATGCTCTGCCAGCAAGCTGGTGCACAAGAAGCTGGGAGGGAGGATGGCCAGGACAGCTGACCCGAACTGGCCAGAGGGCTGTTCCATACCATAGAGCACCATGCTCAGTATAGAAACTGGGGGGGAGTGGGCTGGGAGGGGCCGGTCGCTGCTGGGGCATCAGCCAGCGGGTGGTGAGCAATTGCCTTGTGCATCGCTTGGCTGTTCTGGGGTTTTAATTCTCTCTCTTTTTGCTATATTCATTTTAATTATTATTATTTTACTTTATGATTGTTATTAGTCTCTCTCTCTTTTTTTTTTTTTTTTTTTTTAGTTATTAAACTATTCTTATCTCAACCCATGAGTTTTGCGTTTTTTTGATTGTCCTCCCCATCCCACTGGGAGCAGGGAGGAGTGAGCCAGCAGCTGTGTGGTGCTTAGTTGCCAGATGGGGTTAAATCGTGACATGAGGTGACTGAGCGTTTTCTTTATCAGTTATTTCTTACCAAATTTGCCTATGGTGCAGGTTAAAGTCTCTCTCTCTCTACTGCCAACTCAGCTATAGTTAATCATGCAATTTAGTTGGATGATAATTTATTCCAGCTAATGATGCATGAGATGTAAAAAGCCCAAAGGAGGAGTTTGGGGGACTGGAAATTAGAAGGGGAAAAATTCCCAAACCAAACATTCCCACCTTTTTTCCTTGCAAACTCAGCATATCTTATGCTGAAATTACTGAGACACCATGGAGCCCTGCTTTTTTTTACAGTCTCTTGGTGGTGGAATCACACTTTAAATCATTCTGCAAAAGCATGACTTAGTTAACACTTCATTATGCAAGAAGATTTCCACTATGCTGTAGTTGGCAGAAAAATCTGACTTTCCTCATGCATTTTATCCATCACCCACTTCAAATTAAGAAAATATGACTTTAAAAGTTTTTGTCTAAAAGGCATATGGCTGAATGTCTATTTAACCACTCATCAGTTGTACTAAGTGGATATGTTAAAAATATGAAAGATCAGATACCATATTTCTGTGATTTTTTTTTTCTCCTTCAAGGAATAAATATTTCACTGCTGTAAAGCATTATTTGAAGAGTAACATATTTCATCTCAAGGATCATGAATGGCTTGCAGTATAATTTTACTTTGTGGCTAGTTAAATTAATTTAGTAAGTGGAGAACATGGTTATTTGCTTATATAAGGGTTTTCAGATTGTGATCTTCAGACTACCAGCTGTCTGAAGTGTCACAGTAACTGCCATATACATGATCCTAAGTCCAAATCATCCCTTTTACAACTTGCGTTAGGATGATGGGAGCCTCCAAAATATTTGAGGGTAGCAAGTGGTGTAGGAAATCTGGCAGTCATAATCTGAGTGGAAAATCCTTTTTCAAAAAGCAGAAAATAGACTTATCACTAGAATAATACTATATCCAGTCCCCAACAACATTCACACTCTTGTAACACTGGGATTCAAGCCTCTAAAAACGTGTGAATACGTAGGGTTATTTTCTACAGCTGAATCCCAAACCCTTTATTCAATTTTTTTTCTTTTCTTTAAGCAAGACTCCAATTTGCAATATTTATAAATTCAAACAGTGAGGCTATATGAAACTGAATGATAACATCTATTTTAATTTTGTATCCTTTTAAGATACAAACTTAAGTTGAAAAAGAGAGACCCTTCTGAATTTGATAAGTACCCTTGCTGTTCTACTGGAAGTGTACTTGAAAAGAGGGAGGAAAAAACCACCCATGGCATTGTCATCAAAACCAGTCCAACTGCACTACTGGAACATGCAAACCTTTATTTCTACACATAACCCTTCTCTTTTTGTATCTCTTTCAGCTAAATATGATCTAACTAAAGATGCCTCAGTGCATTTCAACAGCCATGGGCTTATGCAGAAAGACTTCTCAACCCTGGGCTCTGATCTGTAGAGATAGTAAAAACTCAGATGGACAGTGCCCTGAGCAAAGTGGTCTAGTTTGGCCTGTGTGGCTCTTGATTCTATGAAGAATATAGTCATTGAGTGATTTGGGTCGGAAAAGAGCTCAGGAGATCATCTGCTTAAGCTTCCTGCTCAAAGCAGGTCTAGTTTCAAAGTTCAGTCAGTTTGCTTAGGGTCTTAGGCATTCAAGTTTTTTAAATTTTCAAGACTGGGGACTCCACAGCCTCTCTGGGCAACATGCAACAGCATGTAACACCCAACTCCACCCCTGCATATCCACAGTACTTCTATTTCTACTGCCCAGCCCACCCCTACGTCCAGCCTACACTTTCTTTTCCCATGTGAACTCAGGAGTTTCCTGTTCAGCCAGTCTGGCCACCTGCTACGTACCCCATTTTCCTGCAGTTCAGGATGTCCCCGGAGGCTTTCAGGAGGCTGGCCTCGAAGACTGACCAGCTCTCTGTGGCCCTTTGCCCTTCAGAGCACCCTCCCATGAGGTCCTGTCTGCTAGCTGTCTGGGCAAGCCAAAGTTCAGAACTGTTAGTCTGCCACTGCTGCTTCTACTCTCTGCTACTGTTACTACTAGCTCCCTTCTCTTTTGAGAAAAAAAAAAAAAAATTATAAGGCAAGAGCCAGTAAAGGAAATCTCACACTGTACAAAACCACTCAATTTTTAAAATTCCCGACACTAGATTAGAATTCTAGCTGCCACATGGTATCACATCCATTTGCCTTCAGATTGTAAGGGTGGCATAAGCTTACTCCTTGTTTTATAAAGTGTCTGTTTTCTTCAAGGAGAGAAAAAAAGTGATGAAACAGTTGTCACGTTATGTCTGTGACTATACTACACGTGCTTATGAACTGGGAAAGAGGAAAAAGTAGCCAGCCAGATTCAGAAAGATATTCTCCATTCTTCAGTTTCTGTGCTTGAAACAAGGTTATGGGTATTTATTTTTTGTCTGAATAATTTTAGTTGGCCTTTGAATTTCTAATACCGTCAGATCTGTCAAAAGATGTGCTGGCCACTGCCTAACCTGTAATACTCCCCAGCTGATTCTTTACCAACCCCTTCCACGGCGTTTCAGTGAGATTAGAGCAGATCCATTTCCATCTTCCAAATGGAGCACCCCAAAAGTTATCGTCTGCTTTCTATCATATGATGTGTCATGACATAATTCCAACTGCTCGCTCTTTTTTAAGACCTTCTCTCTCCCCACATATGATACAGAGTTGTCTTTCCTCCTCTCTTCACTGTGGGTTTGTGTGTCACCTGTCTCTCTGGTTACCTCTAGAGAGGAAATTTTCTAGAGAGAATATTTTATATATAGTGTAAGGAGATTTGCTTCTCAAACCAAGTGGTCACTACTCCTCTGAAAATAAGCATGCTTTTCATAACCGTTGAAGGGTCTTTACAAAAAATGCTCCATATGCATTAATATACTCATCTCAGGATTTGAAGATGCATATTTTATTTTAAATGAAAGAAGAATTAGGTAATAAAAAAATTATCCAAATGCTGAAATTGACAGTGATAAAACTGGTGTTTTATAAAATAGAACCTGTTTGAAACGTATCTAAGTGACTAGTAAAGCATTTAAAACATTTTCACTATCTGAGCTATTTACATAAGCTTTGACTGCATATTATAGAAGCCTTCCTACTGTGGTTCCCAGGCATAGCACAGTTACTTGAATTCATTCCTTGAATAGTTCTTTAAAAGGTCAGTTTTCAATAGTTTCCCCATTACTGGTAGAATCTGAAGGCACGGAAGAAATCCCGATGAAGATAGCTGGCCACATTGCATCAGAACTGATGCAACTTAACTGACTGAATTCTGCAGAGCTACGCTCGCTTGCAAGAGACCTAAGCTCTGGTCCCTGAGATAAAAGCAAAATGGCAGGGAGGAAAGGTCAGAAACAGACTTCAGTCATTTCTGCTGAGGAGAATCGGTTATTTCAGTGCTCCACTTTAAACTTGAACTCAGTAATGTTCTTCCCTACATTGTGGGTTTTCCATAGGGATCTCCCAGTTTGTTGAACCAGGCTTGAGAAGGAATGGTTGAAGGTGGTATAGCAACATGTCAGACCCCTTTTTTCCACATTATAAATTCAACTGCTTAGGAGGAAAGCACCTCATGACTTGGAACACTTTAGGACAAACATTAATAATAACAAATTCTAATTGGTCATTATTGCCTGAACAGAAAATATCAGATTTCATTTTCACCAGGAGGAAATGAAAATGTCATGTACTGTAATATGACAAGCATGGAATTTACAGTAGTGATATGTACTTGTAATTACCTTTATATGTGTAAATACACACAAAGCAGAACACCAAGGAGGCCATTTTACAACAGATTTAATCAAGAGAACATCTATGTCTCCTCATAAACTTACTTAACCAACTTTGAAAAAAGAATGGAGTTGATTAGACAGGTTAATGGGGTGATGTCTTTATAAATGACAGATGGCCACGTTAGAACAGAAAGTTGTTCACTCTCCATTTTTTATTTTATTTTACTTATGAGACTGTTTTACTATTTTTTTTACTTATGAAAGCATTGCTCATATATTTTTGATTAGCAGTGGTTTGCTGAAAAAAAAAAAAAGCAATTTCCAATGAAACTGATATTTTAACTGGATGGATATTGTCATTATGTGTAAGTGGCAATAATCAAAACTAAAATACAAAATTAATTTTTTGGAATTCCAGGTCCTTATAAACATCCTGACCTCCCTGCATTGGCCTGCAAATGGAGAAAAGTGCTTACAGATTTGCAAGCTCATAGGAACATAACAAAGGAATGGAAACATGAAGAAGAAAGCTAGCTTTTTTTATGATAAAGGGAACCCATTAGTGGTGAATTTGACAGAGTAATTAAAGGAATGGAATTTAAAAAAAAGCAAGAGTCTTAATTAAGAATAATAAAAAATATTTTTATAGTGCAACATGAGCTATACTTGGGAAAAAAAAAAATCTACCTTGGATATACAGATTTTACCTCAGAATCATTGAAGTACAGAATGCGGAATAGCTTCAATTGTTAATCTTCCCTCAGATATATGAGATCTCTGGAAGTGGATCACACATGCAGTGCTAACCGGAGGAGGATTCACGAAGTCCCTGCACAAAGACCTCTGGCTGTGTGCTCTGGCCAGGCCTGGGGAGGAGCAGGAGGCAGTAGCCGGAGCTGCTGTCCACAGCCACCGCCGCAGCAGCGGCTCTTGGCTCTTCCCTGGGTGGCACGCTTGTGCCACCACTGGCATGTGCCACCACGTGTGAAGCTCTACCTAAAGATTTCCCATGCTTCTTTGGCTCTTCGGTAATCGCAGTTGTGTGATTATTTTGGCAACATTCTCCCACCTCTCTTCTTCTCCCATCTGAAAAATGACCGTTCCTAAATGGACCAAAAATACAGAAAATAAGATGTGCGTTGCTAACCTTCTACTGTTTTCACCTCCTCCTTTGGTGTTTTTCACTGATCTGAAGTGTACAGTTATCTTCTGCAGAGCCTTGATTAAAACAATCCTACTGAACATCTCTCTAGCCTTCCAGACATGAATTTGAAACCCAAAGTCTCCCAGGAATGTTTTCTCTTGAAAATTTCTATGTGAATTTAGGATTTATGAGAAGCAGTAGACTAAGTTTTGAAAAAACTTTGGATCTTTGGTCCTTTTTGCATTTATCAGTGCAGCAAAACAATCCTTAAGTACATATGTGAAACTCTACAGTAGATAGCAGTAATGAAAAATAATTCTAGATATTAAATCAGGACAATGTGGCTGCAGCATATCAGAATCTGGCTCAAATTTTTGCAAGCTTTGCAAGTGCTAGCATACTGCTGATTTTTTTTTTTTTTAATAAAGTACAGTAGCATATCACAAGTTTAACTTCATTTATCTGCACATATGCAAATCAATAGTTTGCCTAATGGTGGCTAATCCTCGTTAGCAGAAACAAATCAGCTTGTCTCCTAGGTAGGTGAGTAGGTGGCTGGTGGCTGCAGAGTAGTGGTGTTCTAGTTTTCACTGGTAACATTATAATCAACAGGTTTGGGTGATAATTTGACATATTTAAGTCACTACACAAGTCAATTGACTTGTCCCAAAATTCACCTCTTGTTCACATAAAGGAAAAAAAAATCACACAGAGTAGGTGTGTGATTCACCTAGGTAAATCCGTGACTGGCTTTGTGTTCTCTAGTGGCATTTCCAACAGATTAATTATTATAATGTCAGTAGCACCACTTATCAATGTATTACCATCTGGTCAAGTGTTACCAAACTGAGCTGGACATAATGCTATGGAAATTGTTTAGATCTACCTTTGCTCAATTAAGGTCTTAAGTTCAGTCAAAATTTTACCATGTCCTAGTACGACAGCCAACCCCTGCTTTCTGGAGCTCCTATTTTCCCTCAGAGTTAGCTGGACGCTTACAGCATTTTGAGGTGGAGGTATGATTTTTTTTTGGTTTCAGTTGGTGCTAACTGGAGTAACTGGATCAGTGGTGGATCTCTGGTTTCATATATGTAGTGGGGATAGGATGTGGAGGATAATATAGAAAGGATTATGCGGAAGATTTGCGTCTTTAGGAAATATTAACTCTCTGTACTGCTCTGTATGGACCATCTTCCTATACACCTCCTTGCCATTGATCCCTGTTTTTATTAAAACAGTCTCTTAATTCCCATTCCTTACACTTTCTGCTATTCTGTTCTCTGTTTAAGTCACCTCACTATTTTCATACAGTCCCTGTCCTTCCTTCCAAAACATGAAGATCACCTCCTCTTCCTTGTCCTGCTCATACTCCTACACAGAGCCCTACGACACTTTCTCCCTCCAACAGAGCCTTCTCCCTCTGAATCCTACACAAGTATCTCTTCAGGAGCAGCTACATTGAAAAGAAAGTGAGATAATAAAAAAAAAATGTGTGACATTAAAATAAAACTAGTTAGTATTTATAATATAAAACTTTCAGGTGAGCCAAAATTAATATAGAATCAAATATGTATAAAAGCTGTTGAAAAAGAAGAAAGACAGATATAGCATGAATTTTCAGAGACATCCCCTCCCTCTTAATTTTCTTTTATTCCAGTGTAGCCACCAGTTGCTGCACAGTCTCTGGGAAACAATGTTTTAGCCAAAATCCTCAGGCTTGTCTGTTCTCTTCTCACTGTTTCTACTTCAGCATTGTGATCCTGAGAAGTACTAAAAGGCTGAGTGAGATTATATAGTTTATGTGTTTGTGCTGGGTTTCTGTGACGTTGTTTTTTAGTAGTAGGGGAGGGGGGCTACAGCGGTAGCCCCTGTGAGAAGCTTCTCAAAGCTCCCCCAGCTCCAAGTCAGACCCACCTCTGGCCCCGGCCGAGCCAACCAGTGATGGTGGCAGCGCCTCTGGGATAATGTATGTAAGAAGGGGAACCTGGGAGGAAGTGGGGACTTGTGAGGAGGAGTTGGGAGAAGGATGAACACTGAGGTCAGTGGAAGAAAGAAAGGAGAAGGAAGGGGGGGAGGTGTGCCGGAGCAGAGACCCCTGTATCCTGTGGTGAGACAGCAGGGCTGCCCCCCTGCCACCCATGGAGGTCCACGGTGGAGCAGAGGCCGACCTGAAGCCTGTGGAGGAGCCCACGCCAGGACAGGCGTCTGTGCTCAAAGGAGGCCGGGACTCTGAGGGGAGAAGCAGCCCCCGCTGTTGTGGTTCGGCGCTGGGAGGGCTGCAACACGTGGGGGGGGACCCACGCCGGAGCAGCTCGGGAACGGCTGCGGCCCGTGGGGAGGCCTCACTGTGGAGAAGGTTCATGGAGGGCTGTCTGCAGGGAGAGGGGAGCCCCGGGGAGCAGGGGAGGGATGGGCAGCGTTCACCCCCCCTCCTGAGCAGGAAGGAGCGGCGAGCTGGCTGTAACCCCCATCCCCTGCCCCTGCGCCGCTGGGGGAGGAGGGGGAGAGATGGGGAGCAGAGCTGAGCCCGGGAAGAAGGGAGGGGTGGGGGGAGGTGGTTTTGGATGTGGTGGCACTTCTCACTGTCCCACCTTGTCTGTTAAGTGTTGTCTTTGTTAGTGTTTGAATGAAAGTGATGTTCTTTCTGTCTTTTCTTCCCCTCAGGAGTCTGTCTTTTGCTCCTGACCAGTAATGGGTGAGCCACCCCTCCCCGTCCCTAGATGGATTCTTTGAACTATTTCTGCTTCATATGCTTCTTCCCATCCCTGAGGCAGAAGGGGTGAGTGAATGGCTGCATGGTGCTCAGATGCCCTCTGGGTTTAAACCATGACAGTGTTCATTACAGGAGCATCTCCAATCTGTAGTAATAACTCTACAATAGAGCTGAAAAACTGAAGCATCACAATATGTACTGACAGTGAGCTGTTTCAATAATACTATTTCAGGTTTTTGTTACTCATTCATTTCTGTAATGTAGCACAGGCCCATGACTGCATTTATTCCACAGATCTTAATCCAGTCTCTGTGAGAAGCGGTTTGTTGGGAATTTCAAGACATCCTCTGAGATCGTACTAGTTTTACGCAGAAAAAGTCTCGTAATCCCTCTCCAAACTCTAAGAGGGAGCTATTTCTAGGTCTTTTGCTTCCTTTGGGCTCTTTGCACTCGACTATCGACTTTTAAATAGCAAAAGCCGGATTTGGCTGGATAGTTTGAATGGTGTGTGAGAAATGATGAGTAACGGGGTGGGTGGATGCAGCTGCTGCCAGGGTGGGGGCAGCTGCTTCCACAGGCTCCAGCTCAGCAAGGCAGGTAAGTGCAGGCTCAAGGCTAAATCCCTCCAGCGTGCTCTGCGACCGTGTGGACACCTGGTCTGGTGAATGTGGCATTTAAACTCGGGTTCTGGTGAAGAAACATGATTTGTAGTGTCTTCTGTATGCTAATATCATACACCTTTGTTTTGCCTAAACACAGAGTAGGGTTTACTACCAAAGCAGAAAACAAAGTAAATGTGTCTTACAGTGCTGCCAGAAACTGGCTTCTCAAGAGGACTCTTACAACAACTACATCTTTTAGTACAAATGAGGGAGTGGAAAAAAAGGCTGACAAATTCAGGGTTTATGACTCAAAAGGATAAGTAAGGAGTGCTCATTAAAAATAGTGCACAACACGTTGTTTCATAAGTTTATTCATGATTTATGTGGTAAAAGTTCATATTTCCTTTGATGGAGATTAGATATTTCCCGACATGGCTTCAATAGTGTAAGGAATTACACTGACATTTTGAAGATGCTTTCTAAGCTAAAGGAACCAAAGAAATGAGCTAAAGCATCTTCTTCAGCTCAGCAGCAGCATAATTTCCTTAGAGAATGGAAATGCATTTTCTAATGTCACCTAGCTAAGACTCATTAAGCATTCATTTCTTAATTCAGTGCTTTTAAAAGCACCTTTTAAAAAAGACCTTTAAAAAGTTGCTTTTAAAAAAGACCTTTAAGATCATCAAGCCCAACTGTTAACCTAACACTGCCAAGTCCACCGCTAAACTGTGTCCCCAGGTGCTGCCTTTTAAATCCATCTGGGGATGGTGACTCAACCACTTCCCTGGACTGCCATTCCCAATGCTTGATAACCCTTTTGGTGAAGAAATTTTTCCTAATATCCAATCTAAATCTCCTCTAGTGCAGCCTGAAGCCATTACTTCTCACCCAATGCTCAAGATCGAGGAGCATTTTGTCATAAAAAGTTATAAAATTATATGTTATTTCTTTTCCCTCATTTTGCTTAAAGGCAGAGTGTTGCTAAAATGTACTTAATTCAAAACTTTTTCTGACATTGCTGGATGTCATGAGGTCCCCGCCAAATCCCCAAGAAAACTGAACACCTCACTTTAGTTGGACTGTTTGAGCAGAAGGAAGTTACGAATTATTATGAACACTTGCTTTCTTATCTTATATGAACTAAAAGTTTTGGGGATGTTTTTTTTTTTTTTAATATAAAAGATCTGATCCCTGTGCACTGTTCAGATTTAGCTGCAGCAACTAAAAAGGCTAATGATGCCAGAGGCCCAAAATTACTCTTGCAGCAGACACAACAAAGCTGGCGGTGGGTCTGCTCCTTAGCTGCTGCCCTTCTCTCCCCCCACCAGCTATTAATGCGCATTGAAAAGATCCCCCCAAATCTTCTCTCCCCACTGCTGGACAGTCCCAGCTCACTCAGCCTCTCCTCCTACATCAGGTGCTTGAGTCTCTTCAACATCGTTGTGGCCCGTCGCAGGACCTGCTCCAGCATGTTGATATGTCCCTTGTACCGGGGAGCCAGGAATGAGACACAGCACCCCACGTGGTGTCTGACCAGTGCTGAACAGAGGGTTCAGAAGATTTGAATTGGGCTTCTAAACCAGCATGCACGGTAATACTTTAAAAGGTAATAGAAAGTTCATTTTTCTTAAAATTGAGTTCATAGACTTTACTGGTACTTTCCATAAAATCTTACGGAGTTCATTCCCAATCTGGGGTTTAAATTAATTTTTAATCCAGGCTTTGTGATTTTCTTCTGGACTGTAAGGTATAGAAAAAACTTTCTGTCATTTTTTATTCCGGTAGCTCAACATTCCCAGTTTGATTGTGGAAGGCAGAACCATCATTAGGCTTGTAACCACACTTGGGAAGCCCAAGGCAAAGGATTAAGACAGGGTTTACTTCCAGTTCTCAGCTATACTTTAAATAACTTGTCTAATGTGGTCTATTTGTCCAAATCTTGGGTGGTGGGCTTTTGGCAACTACTGTGGTTGCTTGAACATAAAACCAGCCCAAATGGAGAACAGATCACCTGGAGAATTTAATGTTGGCTGTACTTGGGTGAAACTCAAGAGAGGTGGGCCTGTGCAAACCTCATGAAGTTCAACAAGGAAAAGTGCAAGGTCCTGCCCGTGGGTCAGGGCAATCCCAAGCACAGACCCAGGCTGGGCGAGGAGTGGATGGAGAGCAGCCCTGCGGAGAGGGACTTGGGGGCAGCAGTGGATGGAAAACTGCCTGTGAGCCAGCACTGTGCGCTCGCAGCCCAGAATGACAACCGTGTCCTGGGCTGCATCAAGAGCAGGGTGGCAGCAGGTCAAGGGAGGGGATTCTCCCCCTCTGCTCCGCTCTGGGGAGACCCCCCTGTCCAACATCAGAAGGACACGGAGCTGCTCAAGCGGGCCCAGAAGAGGCCACAAAGATACTTGGGGGGGGTGGAGCAGCTCCCCTGGGAGGCCGGGCTGAGAGAGCTGGGGGGGTTCAGCCTGGAGAAGAGAAGGCTCCGGGGAGACCTTAGAGGGGCCTCCCAGGGTTTAAAGGGGGTACAGGAAAGGTGGGGAGGGACCCTTGATCAGGGGGTGTGGGGATAGGATGAGGGGTAATGGTTTTAAACTGACAGAGGACAGATTTAGATCAGATTTGAGGAAGCAATTCTTCCCTGTGCGGGGGGTGAGGCGCTGGCCCAGGGTGCCCAGAGCAGCTGTGGCTGCCCCCTCCCTGGAAGGGTTCAAGGCCAGGTTGGACGGGGCTGGGAGCACCCTGGGCTGGGGGAAGGGGGCCCTGCCTGTGGCAGCGGGGGTGGAGCTAAATGATCTTTAAGGTCCCTTCCAACTCAAACCATTCTGTGATTCTATGAAAAATTAAATTTAAAAAATTGTCTTTGGAATGCCAAACTGCCGCTCTGCTGAACATTACCTGCCTTGACTGATGCATACACCCCACTGTCTTTAACAACCAAGACCAGTCAAGAAGTATTTATTTATCTGTAAGAAAATACAGGAAAGTCTGTCAGAATTCAACATAACAGTGCTGTCTTCACTGGCCAACTGGATTTGCTGGCTATTGGAGTATGCACTTTGAATGAAAACATCTGAAATTTTAGCAATTATTTTTATTTATTTTGTTTCTAATGCAATGTTAAAACTAAGAAGAAAGCAGGAAAAGATTAACAACAAATGTTGCATTTTATGCAGATAAGAGGAGAGGTCACAAATAGAACACATACTCCAAGTCAGAAGAAATTCCAAACGTTACTGCATTTCTGCTTTTGCCTGGTGGTGAGTAGCCTGGTGAAGAGCTTAAAGATAAAGACCAACTGTGGATGCGGGGAATACTTAAAAGCGGGCAGGTAAAACTGAAATGCAAAAATGTGTACTTAGACAGTTTAAAGGCTCAAATAAAAATTCTGTCTTCCTTACAAGAGGGAAGACAATTCTTAAGGAAACTACAGGTGACTCAGAAAGACAGGGAAGCTCAAACAATAGATCTGAGAAATCTAAAGATGCATAAGAAATGCTGTCATCAGGAAACTCTACGATTAAAATGCTAAGATTACACAGCATGTCTGTGACCGCACGAGCTCACTGTAGCTTTGTAGGGACTGAACATGTCAGCATTAGAGTTCTAAACGTTTCTAATTCAGAGGAAGAAACTGCAGATGTTTGCTACTCAAATTAGAGATTATCATCTCTTCCTAATAATGCATGCATGTAACTAAGGGAGACGAGGAAAGAAAGAAAAAAAAGGAGCGTAATCCTTTCTTAGGACTGGGAAATTCAAACAGGAAAGCAGATATGAAATATTCTAGTCTTGACATGCATTCTATAGATAAATGTAACAATGTAAGAAAATTATGTAGGAAGGGAATGGAACAAGCATTATAATGGAATATGTTCCAGAGTGTCTTTTATTTTTTGCCCCCAAACCATGGCAAATTTGATACCAACACACACAAAGAATGGCATTCCCAAATGAAGCCACAGACAAGTTAAAACATTATTTGATAATAATATATCCAGTTAGAATAATAGTTAATATTTATTAATTACAACTTTCTTTAGCATGCTTAACAGGAACATTGTGCATCATTTCAGAAAGCCATTTTCCAGAAGAACCGTGGTTTGATTTCGTTTGTACCTTTTTTGTGTAAACACAGTCAGGGAGGTATATGTGCAACCAGTTCTGTCCCAGATGTGGTGCAATTTTTATTTCGCAGACAAAACACCTGTTGGCCTCTTTGGAGTTTCACTAGAGTCAGATTTCAAAACACAGAAATCTTTACTGATTTAAAGATTCATTCCCTTTCCCTCCATAGAATTAAATAAATCAGTTTTTTATATCACAGAGGACATTAAGCATGTTTGCGAAGCATTAAAATGTACATATTTTTTTTTCCCTATATCTATCTATTTGCAGATTACGCCCATATCCCTGAAATGATCCTTTGGAAATCTTTGATGCTGTCATGTTGCTGCGACACTTTGTTAGTAAAATTCATACGGTTCCCTGTCAGTTAACAGCTGGTACGAGATTCCGCAGTGCTTAGAAGGATGTATACTCCTTATTAACACAGGAGTCTCATTAAAAGCGCAGAGCTGAAGACTCCTTGAATGAAGAGTTTGGAGGAGCAGACCCTCTTAATTCCTTATTACGGGATGTTCAGATAAATACCAGGCGAGTAGTTTTATTTAAAAGGTGAAACAAAAGGTTCATTGCATCTGAGGTAACACAGATGCGTCTTTGTAGCTCAAGTCACCTTAGAAGGAAGCCCAGAAAGGGCACCGATTCTCGTGCTTTACAGCTACCAGGAAGCAGGAGCGGCAGTTCTACGTGGAGGTTAGCGACGGGATGTTTAGCAAACAATTTGCCTGTGCAAACGCACTCACACAGCGGGCAGGTGCGGTTCCTGCATCCAAAAACCGGCCCCCGCGTTTGACAGCGACTCTCCTCTTCTCGTGGCGCCCATCCAACTTATTTTGGGGTGCGATTGGGTCGGTGCTACCCTTTCGCCTTCACGGCAGGTCGGGGAGGGGGGAGGATTTGAGGGGCCGGGGGCTGCAGCGGTGCCGGGCGGGGCACCTCGGGGCCGGCCCGCAGGTAGTCATAGGCTCGCCCCGAGTAGCCCAGCTCGCCCACTCCCTTCTGAAGGGCCAGGCTTTTCACCCGAAGGAAGGGGGTGAGATTTCCTTCCTCCCTCCCACGCCCGCTTTTACCTCAGTTCGTCAAATCGGGGCGGTGTCTCGCATGACCTATATTCGCGTCCCCTGAGCTTCCCAGATAGCAGCTCCTTTCCTTAAGCTCCTGGAGGAGGAGGAGGAGGAGGAAGGGCGCCCGCCCGCAGGTCAGGGTGGAGAAGCACCCTCACCTTAGGGGCGGGGGGGCACCCCCGCCGCCCCGCTCCCCCCTCCTTGAGGCGGCAGGAGCCGTAGCTGGGAGCCTCCAAACCTCCTCTCTCCCCCTTCCCCCTGCAAAAGGCGCTACCTGCCGCGCTGGCCGCTTGCAGCCGCTTCGGGGGCCGCGAGCGCGGAGCGCGCCGGTTCCGCTGTTCGCGCGCGGTTTTTATTCTTAAAAAATACGGCTTTTATTCTTAAAACAACCAACCAACCCGCCCAACAAGCGAACGCACCCCCCAAAAGAATTAATTTCGGGAGCGATAGGCTTTCAAACAACTGCAGAACAGATACAGCCCAGCAAAGTTGCGGGGGGAAAAGTTGCGGTAGCCCGGCGGTTGAGCGCCCCCGGGGGCGGGGGGGGGGGGGGGCGGGGTGGAACGGGCGGGGCGCGCGCTCTGGCTCAGCGCACCTGGGTGGGCGCACCTGGGCGGGCGCGAGCCGGCTGGCGCCCGCCCCGCCCCGCCCGCCGCTCGCGCAGGCGCAGGCTCGGGGCCGGCGGCGCTCCGGCGGTCTGGGCGCCTGTCATGGCGGCGGGAAGGGCGATGGGGCTGGTCGAGACCTCGGCGTGAAGCGGCGGCGTTGAAGCACACAACTTCGGGCGGTTTCTCCGAGCGGAGGGGAGCGGCGCGGCGCTGCGTTAGCCCGCCAGCTGGGCGGGAGCGGGGCTAGAGGCAGCCGCCCCCTCTCCTCACGCCCCCCGGCCGTCAGGGCAGCCTGCGCCCCCTCCGCCGCGGCAGCGGGCGGTGAGTGCGAACTTGCTCGGCGGCAGGAGCCGGAGAGCCGCGGCGGATGAGGAGCCGGGCGGGAAGGAGGAGCGTATTCCCTTTAAAAAAAAAAAAAAAAAAAAAAAAAAAAATAATAATCAAGCCCTCCGCGTTCGGAGCGCCGGCTCTCAGCGTGCGACGGGGGAGCGGGCGCTGCTGAGGGGCGGCTGGTGCTGGCGCCGGGCAGGGGACGGGGGCTGCTGGCTGGAGGGGGGGACACGGGGAGCGCCGCGCTCCCCGCGGATTGAAAAAAAAAATTAAAAAAAAAAATAAATATAAATCTCTCGGGTTGTCCTTCAGGGCTGTAAATACCTGCCTTAGAGCTGCTGACAGACGCCTCCTGCTGAGGAGAGAGCTGGGACGCCGAGGGCGCGTCCTCGTCCCCCGCCGGACACGGGTTTCCTCCGGAGCCGGAGCTGAAGGGGAGGAGTGGGCCGCCGGTTACCTTCCCCGCAGCCCGGGTCCCTTCTTCCTCCCGGAGCGGCCGCCCGCCTTCCAAGCCGTAACCTGAAGTGAACTAGCCATGGCGAGTGAAGACAAACAAGTTGTTCAGCCAACAGGTGATGATGGAGGAGGAGGTAATGGAGGAGGAGGAGGAGGAGGAGGAGCGGGAAAAGAAGGAAATGTTGCTGAAGGGGGAAGCGTTCTGCAGCCTTTGAATCCAGGAGTCCCCATCCGAGGCATCAAGATGAAATTTGCAGTGCTGACAGGACTGGTGGAAGTTGGTGAAGTGTCCAACAGGGACATAGTTGAAACTGTGTTTAATCTGGTAAGTTGATTGCCTTTTTAGCGTGAGAGAAAGGAACAGCATATGTGTACAGAAGAACCCCACGCTTTTTTGATGTTTTTCTGTCAATATATTTTTTTATATGTTTACACTTCCACCATACTACACTTCAGCTAGGCTATTTTTACTCATAGATCACAAAAGCTGAAAATAAAGCATATGAGCCTCTACATAGACATTTAAACTTGAAACAACTCTAAACTGCATCCTCCTTAGCTTGCCTCAGATAAATTGTTGCTGTATTTAGAACTGATAAGTGTATCGTTATGTTTAAACATTCAACAGGTGTACTCAACAAGAAAGTTAAATGTTGATTTAGTAACTCAAATTGTCATCAAAACACACACGTTGTTTTAAGCCAAAACAACTTTTCCCTTGAAGATGTTTATGTCCCTTTTTGCTTCCCATTTGCTTTGGAAGTAGTCAGAACTTTCATGTTATGTCTACAGAGAGTGGGGGTGTCAGGGAGCAGTTCATTCAAATGCTTTACATTCTCTGCTTATTGGGAAGAGCAGAAAGTGGCTTCAGGGTCCTTTTTTTTTTTATCAATGAATTAGGTAGTTGCTGCAATTTTTTAAATACAGTATGGATATATTTAATACTTAATAACAGATCTCACTAAAAATTGAGGGTACAACTTTTCCTGTTGAAGCTGTAAAATAATATATACTGCTGAACTTCTTGGGCTACATTTGAAATAATTAGGCTAGTTGCTTATGTTTGCTTGCTGAAGGAGACCAAACATTAGGAGAAAAACTGTTTCCTAAGTTTACAAAGATACTCTGCCACTATCAGAGGTCTCAAAGCATCTCTAAAAATGCTCATTGTTCCTCCTTCCGTTTAGTGAGCACCTTTGACTTTAAAGCAGTGTGGTTTCTGACAAACCAGGAAGTGAGAGTATGTGGTAGTATAAAGCTCAGAAACAAGGAGAGTTGCTGCAAAAGGCGTACTGTTTTTTAAATGCTATTTGCATTTCAGTTATTTTTTTTTAGTAGTATTCCTTGCTATGTGCCAGTTTTAGTGGTCACTAAATACTTGTGTGCTGTGTCTGTTTAATGTTTTTTGATGTTATCTTCCGGGGTTATAAATATTTATTTTTTGAATATTTTTGTATTAACAGAATGTAACTCTCTTAATTGTTTGGATAAAAGTCTCAATACAGAGGAATTGCAGTACTGGCAAAAATGAAGTGCAGAGGTTTTATGGATGCTTCAAGTAGGAGAAAGTGTTTTAAGTTACTTAGAGTCTGCTTGACAATTGTCCTTGACAAAATCCAGTGCTCAGATATATGGACATGAGGTTCAAAAGGAAATTCTGGTAAATAGTTTGTGATCTAGGATGCTTGTGTGAGGGGAAATTGTTCATGAGTGTGTTAAATTTTACTTTGCTTCTAGTGTGGTCTTTTGAGTGGTGTACTGAAGGTGAAGTTTATGGCAACAGTGGAAGGAGGTTCAGCAGAATAATCAAAAATGTAAAAGCTTCTTGATCCTGAGGTTCCTCTTCTCCATTTCGGATGAGAGGAATGAAAAATCCAGCTTGATTCAGAGAATCCTCTATTTTAGACTGAAGAGGTCTGGAGAATTTGACCTGTGGACTGTGTTCTGCTGGGTCTTCATTTTCCAAATAGAAGCAGGGGAGAGTTTCTGGCCCTGGAAACTTTTGAAACTGTGTTTTCACTTTTTCTGCAAGTGAAACAATATCCCTGACTTCTCCAAGATGATGCTTCAACTGTTCCAGCACACCTGCCTACAATGTGGGAGGCTAAAGTTCATGCACCTGCATCGCGTTATTTTATCAGAGCAGAAGTAGACAGGTGATAGCTATCATGAAACAGCCAATAATTTGGTAATAGTGACACTTTACCTGGATTATGTGAGAAGAAAATCTAAGGTTTTGGTTAATATAAAAAAAAAATAGGTTGCTTGGTTTCTCTGAGTCCTGGGAAAACGTATCAACTACTGGTGACTAATCTGGAAGGAGAAAATGTCTTGATGTTCTGTGGTTTTATTAAAACTGGAATGCTTAAAAAATCAAACTCACCAAAAAACTCATAGTTTTTGTTAAAGAAAGCAACTATTTTCTGGATTTTTTTTTTTTTTTCTTTTAGAAAATTTTAAGCTGACTTTTTAATATATCTTTCTGGGATATGAGGTCTCCCTACAAAGCAATACTCATCCATCCGTTGCTGAGTTCTTCCTTCCTTCAGTCGTTAGCTGTGACCACTTTGTTTTGTCGAAATCACACTTATCATAGTTTAAGTCATGGGAAGTATTGCTTAGCAGCAGTGGACTTACTTTGCTGCACATGAATGCAGAAAAAAGATTTAACTTCTGTATGAAAAAGTGATTCTAACCTATGGCTTTTCTGGTAGTTTGTTTTCCCATAGCTTTTGAAGCGAGTTTACTCCTGTGTGTGCAGGTTCAGTTTGAGGTATGAAAATCATGCTGTGATCTGTTGTTCCTAATGGGGTTAAGCCCAACATATCCCCTCCCGTTGGGTTTCATTCAGTTTGGTGACTCATAACTGTACTACCTCAGTGGTGTTAGCAGAAATCAGCTCATTCGCTTCTTGTACTTTGAAAGGAGGAGATGTACGGCACTTGGGGGATTTTTTTGGTCTCTAAGGTGCGACATCTTTAGACCAGAGTGGAAGGAGGGCTGGGCAAATGTGTGTTGAAATGTGTTTTTACATACTTATTTTTCACAGCATAACCATCCTCAAATGTGAAGAGTTTATTTTTGAAACAAGGAGGTTAGCTGACCTAATTTTTATCTCTTGAGCAAACGTGTTGCTTTTAATGATGCTCTTCGAGCTTGCTGTAGCATATGGAGGTTATGGCAAATTTCTTTGTTTTGTGGTGGAGAGTCAAGAGATGCCCAAAGTGCTGTCTTGATGTTCTTCATCTTTAAGGGTTTAAGATTTGGTAATGCTTTATATGGGAAAGACTCAGAAGGTCAAAAATCTAAAGTGCACAGTAATTCACCTGCTGCTTATTAAAGAAATTTAAGTGTCTGTAGTCCTGATTACTTGAGCAAATAACTTGTTCAGTTCAGCAGAGCTGGATCCTGGAGCTGAGAATCATCTTTAATATTTTATCTGTTCAGCAACATAACATGCATCAAAAACCTAGTCATCTCATTTTATTGTCTTTAGAAATTCTACTTTTAGAAATATTCAAATTGATTAGATTTGTTTCGATCAGTATTCTCCGAGAACCTAGTTTTCCAGGCCATGTTAGATATGGCTTTGTGTATTTCAGCATTTCTTAAAATTGAGAAGGAAAATACTGACTTTGAGGAAGCTTATTATTCTGTGGAAAAACTTTGAAAGCATTCTTGTTCAAGTATTAATCTGTTCTGTTACTTTTCTGACAGACAGTAAGCTAAACTATGGGTATATTTTGCCCATGCATTGTGAATTATATTTTTAATTGACTTTGGGCAGCGATAACTCCTTGAATTTCCTTTGTATACAAATCAGGTGAATTCTTGTTCGTTGCCTCATATCTGCTTCTTCCCCGCACCTGTCCCAGTTTATGAAAAGCAAAAATCTGGTGGGAAAAGATGATGGAGTGGAAAAATAAATTATTTACAGTGGGATCTGTTACTAGTTTAAAATAGCTATGTGTTTTTCATAATAAAGGAAAAAAGTTGACCTCCTGCTAATGAAGAAAATTTCAGATAGAATAGTAGAAATAATTCAGCAGTTGTCAAAACATAAGCATATATATATAGAATTAGTTACGGTGCTGTGCTACTAGTGTCAAAGAAGATTTTTAGGATCTGAAGTTTCAGGTGTAGAGAAAGAATTCTGTTCTGAAGGCTATGCAACCTGCATTGGATATATGAGAGATACTGCAAAATCTTTTCTAGATTAAAATTTTGGGTGGAGCTTCTGGTCTACTCTGTTCTAAATGGGTTTATCTTGTATCATATGTCAATATTGTCTTGCTTCTAAGTTATTGCAAGTTTCTTGTTCTTTGTTAAAACTTAGGTCACTGGATATCCTTGCCTTTCATTACGTAAAGGGCTCTCACTGACAAGTGTTTTGTACATAATGAATGCTGTATGTGCTGGCGTTAACTATGCTGCATCATTAGGCTTGCAGTGGGAAATGGCTGTTCTGGCAAAATTCTGCTATACTTCAAGCAGATGATTGTACAACTATTGTCTTTCTCCATGATTTTGGTATAATTCAGTTTGGGGGAACTTCATGGTAGAATTTACTCTGGTCTCAAGTCGACTAGTGCATAGAGACAACAGATATTCTAGACTTCTGCTCCTCTCTAAAGAAATGTCATGCCTTGCTTTAAGCCAATTATGTTTAAAAAGCTTTGACACTTCTAATTGTTTATTGACTGTAATACAGATTTAGTTACTTGGTTTGGTTTCTTTTTTTCCTCCTTCTCTCTGTGTTGCAAAGACTTTTTTTTTTTTGATATTCTGTCTGTTTCTTTGGTCAGGAGAATGTGCTGTTCCTTCTGATTCTGGTGATGGATTGTAAGGTCCTCACCAAGAGGTGAGACTAGTGATAAAGTGCAAAAGAGAAAGAAATCTTAGGTTTTTTATCACCTTTGGAGATAAAATAATGGAATCCGAGGAGCAACTGCTAAAATTATTTTTAAAAACTTAATTTGTCATCTCTCTCACTTCTGCCAGACTTTACTAAAACCATAATCAAAAATCAATGTAATTTTAAAAAATTCTTACCGTTTACTTTCCTTGTTTCTTCTTTTTAAAGTAACCTTCTTCCCCAACCCCACTTTGCTTGTTTTACAGAACAAATCTGAGATAAATGTCTGGACTGGCACTTGTTTATCTTCTTCTCATGTGCCCTCTGCTCTTTTTGTCATGTCCATTGCTATGGTTTCTGCACTATAAACTCTTTACCATTATTCATATTGAAAGCTAATGTCATCACCTGCTGATACAACAGGTTTCTAATTTGGTATGAAAGCTTCTGAAACAGTAGTGCAATGGATTTAATGAAATAGAAATTCTCCTTTTTTCATCTCTGGTCATGGACTTTTTTTGCATGTACCTTTTTGGAGAAAACTCCCAAACCTAATGCTATTAGAATTAAATGTATTGCAGTAGTAAAAATGCATCATAAATGTCTTTGTAACAGTGCATCATTTTAATTACTGTATGTTTTTAGAGAACACTAGGATTTATTTTCTATATGAACTTATCAATGCTGATGACAAGTGGGAGTAACCAAATAGTTTCTAGAGCATCACCCAATATTGTGCATTTCTTAATATATGCAGTCTTCTATAGTAGGTTCCCAGTAAGTACACCTCTGGCTACAGATACCCTAGTTCAGTCACTTCTGTCTGTTTACAGTATAGATGATAAGGTAAGTCTGTGGCTTTAGCTGCATCCAGCTTGTATATTTTTATTAAAAAATCATAGTAAATGGGACAGTCATCTGTCTTGATGGTCGTGCATGGTTTTACTCTTGGTGAATGAGTGGAATTCAGCAAAAGGTCTGTAATGCTTCTAAATCTGTTTCAGTGTCCTTTTTATAAAATATATCAGATGCAAACTTAGTTCACAGTGGAGGGCTTGTGCCTGTTTTGATGATTGAATTTAGACCCCATAATTCCAAGTCATCTTCATGGGTTTGAAGACATCTAATTTGGGATCTGGTAACAGTAAAAGATTATTTTAGTAAGTTTAGATGACTAAATGGGTCTGAGAGATACCTAGTTCAAAATTGTTGAGTACTGGGAGTGACTCGTCCTTTACGTGAAAGAATTCCAGACCTTCATCTTGTTACAATGTATTCTGAGTTATGGATACACTTACTACTGAAGTGTTGTGTTTTGGGTTTTTTTCAGGTATTGATACAACTTGGACATTACTTTGTAGTTAGTGGAAATATCACCCTGCATAGTAAGTGTGGGAATTCAGGGAAATTTTCTGGTCATTTCAGAAAGGTAGTGAGTGAGGTGGTAATGGCAGTCTTGAATTAGACATGCTGGTGATCTAGACTCCGAAGAGGTTGTGATTTGTACTTTGGTTGTGGTATCAACTGAACTCCATGACTGCAACTTAAGACACGCTGTAGGATGACAAAATAATGAGGACAGAAACTTAAGGCCACACAGACAAATGTTCACGTTTTCTCACTCTTCCTCTAACTGGCCATTTTTTATAGATTCTAATGACCAATCTAAGTTTCACATGTCATTCACGGGCTTTCACAGACACATGGCTTGTGTTTTCCAGAAATGTTGGCATCCTATACTGCCATTAGTAGGCTCTATACAAACCTAAAATAAAGCTAAAAAAGTAAGGCTGAAGCAGGCCTTTACTCAAGTCTTAATAATGTAATATTTGAGAGACAATTTTTAATTAGCAGTCCATTCTACAAGTATGCCTGTTTAAAATGTGTTCGTAGGACACTTTAGAATTCCCCTTTAGAGGGGAACATATCAGTTCAATGACAGATTTGTCTAGTTGGTGTCCTGTAACAAAGGAGAGAGTCGGGTATCTATTGTGGTTGCTTTGCTCTCTCTAAGTTGTATTTTGTATCACCTCTGTCAGACAATACTGTGCTAGATGGACCATTGGCCTGATCCAGTAGTGCAGATAGCACAGTAATGTAGTAGCCATATGGACTGGATCAGGAAAGGCATTTGCAGATTAGAGAATAGAATGAAATTAGTCAAAGCATCAGAGAAATAGGTGGATGGCATGTCAAGGTTGCCACAAAGGCTGAACATTGCAGAGTGAGATAAAAATAGATAATTATTCATGTCCATTGAAAGAGATAACTGGAGGGATGCACCAAAGTGTTTAGATTCAAGAGGAGTGTGAGTAAAGAGAAGTCTTTCGAAGTGGCTGTTTTGCATGAATACTGGAGGCTGAAGAAAATCAGAGCTGAGGTATTTGCTTAATTCTTTTCTCAGGCAGTGTTTTTTTGGTATGGCGTTCAGTACTCTGGCTAGTCAATTGTATGTGCAGATGCTGAAGCTTGCTGAGAAATCCCAGTCTTCTGAAAATCATGTGGTATTTTTTTTTTTGCTTGGTATTAAGATTTCAAAGTCTCATGAAAAGTAGAAAAAAATAGCTTTCTTTGTGATTTCTATGTATATTTGTTTTACTACCTACTAGGGAATCTGCAGTCATTCTGAACTGTATCCCACTTGTCTTGGTGTTCTGAATTTTTTTTTTTTTAACTAGATAAGGTGGTAACTTAAAGCATGTATAGCTTCTGTCTTTATGTGGTCACAGAGTTCTTTATGAACCTTAAGGAGGAAGCTTTAATATGTTGCATAAATTAAATAAACTCTACAATTTAGTCATTGGATGTGAAATAGCTACTTGCTACCTTTGGTGTTTCTGTGTAGAAAACCCTTTAAGAATCTTTTCTGTCAAATTCAGTCTTGCATGCATTAAATTTATGCATATCTTTTTAAAGACCTTCTATTTATTTTAAATGGGTCAATCTGCAAGAAAGTTTTTGTTCATAATCACCAATTACAGTTGGATAACTTTCTGCACTCAAGTGTCTTCCCCAGCCCCTAGAGGCCTTGCTCGCCTCTTCATAACATTTTGCATGATGGTTTTTGGTATTAACTTGACCTAGTTACTAATGCCCTAATTTAGGTTACATTTCTGCTTTAACTAATTCTGGATTTTTCTCTTAGACCTGGTATCATGCTAGAGCATATTATTGCCTGCCCAAAGACTAGTCTGGTCATTTTTTTCCCTCTGGGAAACCCTCAGACTTTGTCTGGGAGCTCTGGCCATTTGCCAGGAATCTGAGGGCTCTAATTGATTTACATAAAACAGGATACTGTTGCCACCTGCTTTTTTGAATACCACGTGTGGCCAGTGGAGACTGTAGTTTCCAGTATGCAGTGTTCCATATTTAGAGCAGATAGCAATCGAGATGCATCCTTGCACAACTGCTGTAATCAAATTCGCTAAGTAATGATGCTGCATGAGTTGTAGTTATACCTTTTCCTGAGACACTGTAGTCTTTGTGCCGATACCGGAAGCGTGCTGTAATTTGTGAAGAGCTTGTGTTGCTACAGTGCTTTAGATTCCCAAGCTTCACAAATAGGCATAAGTAGTTTCTAAATAGAAACTAATTTGCGGAAAAGAAAACCTAGCACCTTCCATTTGCACTGGATTCCTCTAGTAATAACTAGGGAGCTGGGAGCAGCTATGTCCCAGGCATAATTTTCTTATTAATAACTGCCTTGAGATGATATTAAAATGAGAATAGCCAGTGGGAATAGGATGTTACGTCCTGTAAAGTGCTCTGTGAGTTTGAGCTGCAAGTCTCTCCTGCAGTCTGCATATGAGAAGTTCTGTTGACATTTTTGTATGCTACATACATCTAGCAAAAAATTTCATATGCACCACAGAGTAAATTCAGATTACTTTTGGTGTGACAGAAAAGCTGGAAGTGAGTTTTTTAGGCAAAACCCCATTCTATTTTGTTGATGCAACAGATGAAAACAACACTTAAGAGCTACTGGATTAGCTTTCCTTTGCAACTGAAAATCAAAACAAGACTAATCACTTAGGAATCATCTGTTCTATGGAAGTGTGTTATGTGTGCTTGTGTCACACCTCCCCCCGCATCTCCCCTTTGCCATAAGCAGTTTTTCTCTGTTGTGTGGACAGAAGTTACAGAAATAAATTGATGAAATGAAGCCTATTCTATTTGCTCCACTTAGATACTCCAAATCTCTAGTTTTATACTGGACTAGCCCTATAAAACAGTAACTGTAACAGTGCATAGGGTGATGTGTAGTTTATTTATTCTCTCTTTTGGGGATGCTGAAAGGCTAGAGGCACCAGTAAGTAGCAGGTAAAATGGTCAGTGCAGCGGGAGAACAATTTCTCTTATAAAAGGCAGAAAGAGAACCAGTAGTATCTTGCAGTGGACTGGAAAGTATATGATTATGGAGTTCAGGGTGCTGAATGTTTGCTGGATAAATCTCTCATAAATTGGTTCCTTTATCAAACTGCATGTTTGGGTGGGAATTGCACTGGTTGCTTTCCCAAATATGATTGAGATGAGCATGGGTGGGGAGCTGTTTAACAGAATAAGGTAAACCCTGTTGCCATTGAATTGCTGAATAAAGGTTTTGCAGATCCTGCAACTTCTAAGTTTTAGTAGTCCATTATTAGAGAACTCTTTAACTTAGTCTGTTTGCACTTCTTGAGATTAAAACTGCATTCTTAAGTGTTACTGGAAAGTGGTAATCAAGTCACTCTCTACGACTCAATTTTGGAGTTTTAGAAAGCAGGCATTCTTTACTACAGCGCTGGACACATAGGGGATGGCTCTTCCTAACGTGTGTGTCTGAAAACAAAGTCAACAAGCATTTATACTACCTTAATCATACATATTGGTTATATTTTAATAATATTTTTATCATATTCATAACTTTTCTGGGAACTCATTAGCATATGCTAATGTCTCTTGTGCATGTCTGTTCGAGTCTTCAGGTGGTCGTCAAGGGTCTTTAGAAGAAGGCTTGTAGTCTTCTTCACTGTGTCTTCCAGCTGACCCTTACTTTTGCACAAACTCAGTCCTGTGGTCATGTATATCTTGTCCTTCAAGGCTGGCCTGGTCTGGTTTTGTTGCTAGTTTGCAACTTCCTTATCTTTATGTTTCTTTGCACCTGCTACTACAAGGCCGAACCATCTCAAGTAAGATTATGAGTTCCTTATCCTACAGTTATTCTAACTATTCATCAAAAGATCAGTATTTGTTCTACAGCACAATGGTTAAATGGGTAAAACAGCGTAAATTGATCTTAATAATTCTATTCCTCAGATGTCTATTTTCTAATAATCTTAGTTCACAGGTATCATAAGGACAATTGATTTTTGCGGGATTATTGATTCGGGTGGACCTTGGAAACAAGTAGTGCTGAAGAAAGAAAAAAACAAACAAAAAAACCCCCCAAAAGACACTCTATGTGGAATCATAGACATGTTTTAAAAAAAAAAAAAAAGAGGGGCAATGATGTAGAAGTAGAAGATAAGCCTTAAAACAATGCAACTGGAGTGTGTGTGTGGGGAGAATAGGAACCAAATGAGTAATGTTGGTAATGGTGCATGACTGTAAAATAAACAAATGGAAACTATCAGTCCAGTCAGCATTTGCCTCCTGCTAATGTTTTTGTTGAAAATAAACATGTGATTTATCTGTAGTTTTGGTTGTGAACTTGACTGAAAAGAACTTACAAGCTGCTTTTTTTTTTTTTTTTTTTCTTTTTTTCTCTAATAGGAGCTTAGTTGTACTGTAGGGTTTGGTTCCAGTGTATAATTAGGTTCCGTAATGCCTGACTTTTTAGATATCTGATATGGAATATGAAATTGAATAACTGTGACTGCATTTTTAGAATGCGTTTCGAAATAGCTAATGTGAGATGGGGAGCTATGTATGTTTAATGTATTGCTGATGTTACAGAATGGGAGAACAGTGAGATGCTGGAAATAGATATTTCAATTGATATTGCAAAAGTTTCTCTGCCTGCTTTGTAATCTACAGGCAAGGGTTACCTTCTGCAGCTATGGTGCTCTTAACACTTCAGATTTCCTTGAGTTAAACAAGGTAGCACTAGTGGTGCCCAACTCAACTATAAAGTCCTGAGAAAAGGGTTCTCAGGCACAGAAACTGTACCAGCAGCTTTCCATCTTTATGTAAAACAGTAAATGCTTGTGGGGAAAAGATTGCTTTATTTTCTTGCCCATTTCTTCCTCAAACATAAGGTCCCAGTTTTGTGCCATGCTAGATAATCTACTGTTTAAGCTCACACCAAGATACCCTGCTTTGCCCTTCCTGGGCTCCAGCCCCTGTCTTCCATGACCTGGCACTTGCTGCCTTCATCCTGGGCTGCAGAAGTGAGTCCTGAGCACTCACTGGGTTCTGTAATGGACTGGGACATGGTGAATGCCACTGTGCGCTGCAGTTGCTATGGATCAGCAGATCGGCAGGGGTATTGCCTTTGGGGGGATGTTTATTCCATGTCTCATCTGAGACCTGGCACTAATGGCTTGTGCCCTTCCTGTATACTGCTTTTAAAGTGAAATGTATATTGCTCTTTGGGTATTTTACTGGTTTAGTAAGGTCTCACCTATGCAGGAATTGAAAGCCACCCTGATTTTTACCCTGAGGAGGAAGAGATTTAAATTGCCATTTGTCAGGAGTGCATAGCAATGCTGTTGCAAGTGACTTGTAAGGGGACGTTTCTAAGACCTCTTCTGCGAAGACTAGGCTCACAGCGAAGAATGCCAGATTCATGGGTATGGAGAGAAGGCACAAAAAGAAACAAGTCTCAGCCCTTGTGGCTAAGGTGCTTGAATAAGGTTCTTCAGTCACTCATATATGACTGGAAAGGTTTGGAGCTGGAAGACAGTGGATTTTTTTGCTCATGTTAGGGCTTTACTAAAGTTTTCTTTCTGGTATACAGAGACCTGACTTTCTTCATGGAAGGTGAATTCTGTCCAAGTGGAAGAGTTTGTCTGGTAACTGAAAGATCACTAGAGTTGGTTAGACATATTTCAAAGAGATAGAATTTAGATGTCAGAAGCTTGGGTTTTCTTGCTTCTGGATGGTGCTGTGATTTTGCAGAGAAGTGATATCTCTATTTCAAACTGGATCTTGTTTTAGGAGTGTTCTTAGTACTTCTGTGTCCTGTCTTGAGAGAAGCAAGGAGCAAGCTGAAAAAATGTCATGTAACACTTCCAGATACAAGTTAGTGTAGTGTATTGTCTGCCCACCTCCCTCCCTCCAAAAAAAAAAAAAACAAACCAAAAAACAACCCCCCAAAAAGTTGGGGGGGAAATAATTTTCATATTGCCAGACAGTGTAACAGAGATGATTGTAACAAGCTTGCCAGTTCAGGCTTTCACTTGGCTAGATTTTGTGTGGCAAACTGCAAAGCCTGGAAAACTGGATGCAAAGTGGAAGTTGGGGCTGGGAGGGAAGTAAACTGAAGTTTCACTTGAGAGAGAACTTAATCTTGATGCCTTGTGTCTATAGGGATTTTTAATTAGCTATGCAAAGAGTTGTTGGGATCTCTTTCAATTACAGTCACATGAATAGAGGTGAAATTTTAGAGCAGCAACCTGACTCTGCCCAAAGAAATTGTCTTAAAATAATATCACAAATCAACAGTTCAGTTTAATCACTGTAAGCATGTTTATAATTTGATTATAAACTATTTGTTTCAAATTCAAACGTTTGAAATCAAATCCTGTCTGTCTAAATATCATGATCACATTGCTAACCATCATATTAGAAAAGTCATGGCAGACGGGTGAAGTTACCAGTGACTGGAAAAGAGGAAATATAACTCCCATTTTTAAAAAGGGAAAAAAGGAAACCTACAAGCCATTCAGTTTCTCTGTGCCTGGACAGATCATGGAGCAGATCCTCCTGGAAACTATGCTGGGGCACATGGAAAACAGAGGTGATTGGTGAGAGCTGACATGGCTTCATTAAGGGCAGATCGTGCCTGACAAATTTGGAGGCCTTCCATGATGGGATTACAGTGCTGGTCGATAAGGGAAGAGTGACTGATGTCATTTACCTGGACTTGTGCAGAGCATTTGACACTGTCCTGCACGACATCCTTGTCTCTAAATTGGAGACACGTGGATTTGACAGATGGACTACTTGGTGGATAAGGGATTGGCTGGATGGTCACACTCGGAGTTGTGGTCAACGGCTCGATGCCCGAGTGGAGAGCAGTGATGAGTGGTGTTCCTCAGGGGTCGGCGTTGGGACCAGCGCTATTTAACATCTTTGATGGTGACACAGACAGTGGGATTGATGCACCCTCAGCAAGTTCACTGGTGACACTGAGCTGTGTGGTGCGGGGACACGCTGGAGGGCAGGGATGGCATCCAAAGGGACCTGGACAGGCTGGAGAGGTGGGACCGTGCAAACCTCATGGAGTTCACCAAGGCCAAGGGCAAGGTCCTGCCCGTGGGTCAGGGCAATCCCAAGCACAAACCCAGGCTGGGCGAGGAGTGGATGGAGAGCAGCCCTGCAGAGAGGGACTTGGGGGCAGCAGTGGATGGAAAAGTGCCTGTGAGCCAGCACTGGGCGCTCGCAGCCCAGAATGACAACCGTGTCCTGGGCTGCATCAAGAGCAGGGTGGCAGCAGGTCAAGGGAGGGGATTCTCCCCCTCTGCCCCGCTCTGGGGAGACCCCCCTGCAGTGCTGGGTCCAGCTCTGGGGCCCCCAACATCAGAAGGACATGGAGCTGCTTGAGTGGGTCCAGAGGAGCCACGAAGATGCTCGGGGGGGCTGGAGCAGCTCCCCTGGGAGGCCGGGCTGAGAGAGTTGGGGGGGTTCAGCCTGGAGAAGAGAAGGCTCCGGGGAGACCTTAGAGCGGCCTCCCAGTGCTTAAAGGGGGGACAGGAAAGGTGGGGAGGGACTCTTTACCAGGGGGTGTGGGGATAGGATGAGGGGTAATGGTTTTAAACTGACAGAGGGCAGATTTAGATGAGATATGAGGAAGCAATTCTTCCCTGTGCGGGGGGTGAGGCGCTGGCCCAGGGTGCCCAGAGCAGCTGTGGGTGCCCCCTCCCTGGAAGGGTTCAAGGCCAGGTTGGACGGGGCTGGGAGCACCCTGGGCTGGGGGAAGGGGGCCCTGCCTGTGGCAGCGGGGGTGGAGCTAAATGTTATTTAAGGTCCCTTCCAACCCAAATCGTTCTGTGATTCTTTGTTAATTTCTGTGGGAGAAATAACTTTGAAGTACACAAGAGTGCCAGACGTTTAAGCTAAGCTTACATTTGGAGGCAGGGGGAGGGATAATTATTTCAGTGAATTTTGACTCGTACTGTCTCTGTCATGTATTGCTTAATATCTGTGTTTTCATTTGCTCTGTAGTGTGACATTGTATATTAGTCCTGTAGCTGTTGCTAACTGACATGTTGAGTTTAATGAGAATTTCATGGCTCATTCCTATTAAAGTTCTTACTCTGGTAGCTGAAGCCCAGTATCACCCTAAACAGGATATATCCATGCATTTCAGTGTAGTAATGTCACATATTACTGACAACAGAACTAGTCAGACACAGGCTTAATGACCATTTTGTGGCATGCGTGACACCTATTTTGTGCAATAGCTCTTCAGTTTTGGAATATACTTACTGTATGCCTTCTGTGGGTAGGCAGTGCTTTTGACTTCTCTAGCACTCTTAGAATTGAACTTGATGCTTCAATTTCCTGTTAAAGGTAGGTTATATGGGGAAGGAGGTGAACAGCTTTAAATGCTTATTTATATCCTTCTTCCAGCTGGGTACTCAGTTTCAGTAGATCTATAGGAAATATTAAAGCTGACTCTTAAAAACTGTGTTTGCATATATAAGGCTAGAGATATAGTCAGAATTCTGTTTCTCAACTCTGTCTAGGAGTTTTGTTTATCAAGGGTACCTTGGTTTGCCTGTGACCTTAACATGTGCATTGGAAAAAATGCTTGAAAGCACATAGGGATTCTTACAACAGGTATTGATCACTACAACAATAGCATCGAAGCAGATTAAAGGATTTCTCAATTGCAGTAATTGTATGTGCAAATTCCTATATTAAAAGGTTCCTGAACCTCAAACTTAACCCAAAATTTTGAAGGCTAAGATGCCTTTGTTTAAAAATGCTAATAGTTTGGCCACGAGGAGCTGTTGTCCATTACCAGCATGCAAGCTGACTTATCTCTGATTAAATTAACTGTCATGTTAAAGAAAACACAATAATGAAATATATGCATGGCACCTATATTAAATAAATATTAGTTACTGAAGCACTTTTTTCTTTTGTCTTCAGGCAGTGCTTTGCTATGTGTAATGCTGTAGTCATGATCTCTGTATGGCGTGGTTCCATGTTCTGGTGCTGTGAAGCAGTAAGGTATTTAGTCAGCCGCTACATTAGTAATGATGAAGTAGCATACCCCTTTTTGAGGTATATTCATGCCTCTTGTTTGAATGATTTCCATATCAAAGATGGGTGGTATAAAAGCAAGGAGAAGAAAGTGTTATTTTTATTTGCTAATTCTATAAACGTAGCAGAGTGCCTAAGAGGTTGGGCATGTTCCTCTTCATCTATTGGGGGCAACAAAGTTTCTGCAGACTGAATCAGGTCTTACTGGCTCCAAGTAGGTGGTCGTGACTGATAGGGCATGTTTAATTTTAAGTTTCCTAGGAGAAGGAATGAAGGTCCAGATTTTCTACAAGATTGTGAGGGTACATAGAGTAGCAAAGGACTAGAAAAAGCTACTTCTGCTGTAAGGGAGCTACCTGCTTTGGAAGCATTCATGTATAGGACTGCAGAGAATTGGCGGAACTGAAGCTAGTAATTTTGGATAGGTGATGCAAACTAAAGTGCCTCAAGGTAACTGTGTGCCACAGTCACTGCTGTTGGAAGATACCTTCCTTCAGGGCTATGTTTTTTGTGCTGCTCCATCAAGAGATATTTCAGTCAGTCCTTTGTTCTAATGGCAACATAAGTCAATGAGAAGTTCTGTCTTCATATTTTTGTATCACTTGTTCTTACAAGCCACTATGTAGATTCATTGTTGGCAATAAAAAGCTTGAGCTTCAAAAGCTTTTACAGAGTCATAAACAAACTATTTAGCAGAAAAGCTTGTAAAGTTTATGTCCATTTCTTTTCCCTGTGTCCAGTGGCAAGTCAATGGCATCATTAGTTCTACTGGAATGCATCATGTAGGTTAAATTAGAAATCTTCAGCATTAAGCTCTGAAAATGAGGAAGAATCAGGTTGGTACCTCAAGGTGGAATTTCAGGATTTACAAATGAAAACTAGAAATGACGTTAAAATAATTGAAAAGTTGCTCTCAAGGGTCAGTGATTTGTACATTAAGATTACCTGATGTCGTCCATTTTAAGCAGTCTTCAATGATTTTCTCTGAAGCTCTACATATTTTTTGCAGCTACTGTATGATACTGTGCCCCAGAGACATGTGTGCATTCAGCCTTTGTTCAGATAAACTCCTAACACACAGACTGTTGCTGCTTTCAAAGCAGCAGCAAAAGCGTATGTTCTGCTGAGTGGAGTCAGGCGCCTAGGAAATGGTGTTGGGAGCTAGGAAAGGAGGACAGTCATATTGGGCTTACCACTTCTCAGCCCAGCAGGTTATATATACTATGCTTCCTACTCAGAAATTGAGAAGAGTTAAGACTGTTTAGTATCCAGCTCTAAAGCCGCCTCATTATGCTTCTTGCATTGTGTGTTTGTGTGAAGCCTGAACTCCTTTTCCCTTTAAAAGGAAGAAGGGAAATCATATCCAATTTGTGCATCTTACAGCCATATTCATGGGATAGTGTGTAACTCTATTAAAGTTTATCTTTATTCTTTCTGCAGTTGCCTCAACTCTTGAAAAGAAAGAGGGAGGCAGGGCCTACTGTGATATAGTCTGATCCCAGTGAAACCTGGGGTATTATCTTTGTCCTGGTATCTGCTGGAGTGCTTGTTTCTGTAACTCCAGTGGCTTTTAAAGGGTTCAAACCCTGACTTAAGTTTAATTTCAAAGTCCTGTCATATATTTAAAAATTTTGATAGCTTTACTGCTTCCATGAGCTAATAGTAGCCCCTTTGTGCCTTCTGCTACCCTCAGCAGAGTATTCTTTGTCATTCCAAATAGTACTGAAAAAGACAAACTTTGCTTAGACAGTGAGAATGTCCTTTTTAGGGACCAGGACTCTTCACCCTCACTGTATGTTCAGAAACATGGAAATATCTTTGTAATTTGAAATGTTTAGTGAGTGAGGTGATCCTCGTCTTCCATTTTAGTTTTTGAAACTTGAGAGAAGGAACTGGTCAACCTTCCTAGGAGACAACCTCTTCTTTCAGGAGACAGCTGAAAGTGTTGTCAGTCATGCATTCTGTGTGCATTTGTATTATAAAGACTAAGTTGATTTTTGAGAAAATTGTCTTTTTAGTTTTTCACTGTGCTTGTCCTAGTAAATTGATTTTCCTGTGTTTCACCAAAAGATATTGTAGCATAAATTATCCTAATTAGAAGTCACAAGCAGAGTAGTACCAGTCCTGATGGCTTTTTGAAAGAGAACAATAAATTATTTCTGTTGGTACCTTTCTGAATTAGGTGGCTAATGTTGAATTAAGGCTCTGACTGTATTTGTTGTAACTCAGAACATGACTCTTCCAATAAACAGCCACACAACCTTTACAAACTAGAATGAAATAATAAAATTGCATCAACATCCATCTTTTTTTGTACCTTGTCTACAAGGAATGCCTTCTGTTGCAACTGTGAAACCTTTTGTAAGAGCAGGATTGCTGCTAGAAGGCTGAAGCTGGGTTCTCATTCTGAAAGAGTAACAAGCTGTCCTTCTTATGAAGGGCTGGTTTTCCTTGTCTTCCAGTCTCCTTGTGTTTTAAGCAAGTAGGATGATTTACTGATCTTATGATGTTGAGATAATCTATAAATATATTCCAGCATAATCTGTCAATATATTTCAGGATATACTTTAGGATTCTACAGCTGTTAGCTGAAGTCATGAAACATCCACTGAAAGGTAATTGGTACACATAGGTTGCCATTTAGATGTTTGTTTTCCAATTCCTGGGGCAGAGTATATGGCAAAAAGTAGAAACCTGCTTAAAACCAAGAAAGTAATAAGTGAAAAAGTCAAGTGAGAAAACTAGAATGTAGAGCTAAAGTCTTAAAACGGAAAGGCCACTGTCAAATGAGAAAACTAGAAATTGAGAAACTACCAAATGAGCTAAACTTAGTGTTCTAAGACAATCTGGGTGTCTATATTGATCACTGCCTGCACAAATAACAATATTCCTGAAAAGCCAATTTACCAGTGTAATGTTGTTGTGGTAATTCTGTAGTTTCCCTATATTAAAAAAAAGGGGGAGGGAGGGGGTAAACTTAGTTTTTATGGCATGTAATTTACTGTATAGGTATCTTTTTAGCTGTTTGTAAATTGTTACAACTGTGATTTAAGCTATTCAAGTAAGTATTATTTAGCTGAATCATCAATGACCTAAAACCTGAAATGAGGTTATAGATATTAAAGCTCTAGCAAGGGTGGTATCGTTCTACAACTTTAGACAATGGCATATGAAACTGTTGTCTAGGATTTTAACTTGATATGGTTGTGACCTGTATCATAGCAGCAGTTCTTGCTGCAGAAAATTTGTAAACACTCAAGTCCTTTGGTAGACTTGGGGCTGAGGAGCTACAAGTCTTTTTATTCTTAAATCTACTGGGAAGATGACAAACTTCTGTGTTTTGTTGAAATGATATCTTCCCCCCTAAAGTTAACCTTTTGCTAACTGCAGTGAATGACGAGAATATTTTAGCATCTTTGCATGCTGAGACCTCATTGCCAACTCCTCTTATTACATAATGTTTAGTTATGAAAGAGGAAATGAACACAAAATCTGTTTTTGGTGACTGACAGTGTATTGTGAGAAGCTTGTCTGTAAAGGCAGGAGGCAAGCTGTGTTGTGCAGACAGAAGTTTCCAAAGCAGGGTGTCCTAAAACCTGAAGTCAGTTCATGCCAGAACTTCAATGTAGTACTTGCTTGAAACCAAATAATAGTAGTTTTATGAATGCAAAATGTTTCTTATGTTTAAAAAAACGCGAAGAATACGTAGATGTAGAAATATTAGTAATTATTTTTCAATACAAAGAAAGAATGTTGAAAGTACTGGGGTGGTCCTATTTGCTAAAAATGACAGTGAATATTGTTTTTCTATTTTATCTGCTAATTCTCTGGAATGTATGTACTGAAGAAGCAGCTTTGAATGGATCTCAAGATGGAAATGAAAATTCTCGGGTTTTCAAATCTAAAGTCAGAAATGTGTAATTATTTTCAGCTAAAGCTCTTCGGCGTTCCTGTACATTACCTGAGGCAGAGATACTTTGTGGACAAGTCTATAAATTGCCTGGTTTTCTGTAGGAAACTCCAAGTGTGAAAGATGATGTCCGAGGAAGCACAGATGTGTTGTAATTTGAAGTATCTGGCTTGCTTTGCTATGGGTGCAGCTGTTGTCACTGCCATCGCTGCAGATGGTGATAACCATGGTTACTGCCAACAACCATTTGAGTCTAGAAACAAGAGCTTTTATACTATATACTCCCAATGTGTAAAACTCCTTAAACTGGTAAGTGGACTAGTGGTTGTATTTTGAAAAAAAAATAAGAGTTCTTGTCCTCTAGGATGACGATCTTAAATTTATGAGCATCTACTTGTGGATTTGATGAAAAAAAAAAATAATGCTAGTAGGGTGATTCATGGATCAAATGCATGTTAAATGTTGAAATATGTAAATTAGATGATTTCATAAATGTAACATTCTTATGCAGTGTGAATAAATTATTACTAATTTTTGGAGTAATAGGAGGCATAAACAGAGGAATTTACTCCTGTCTCCTCACCAAACTCTTTACAATTCTCCCTTAAATGGATGCATTTTTCCATTTATTTTTGATAGTCTTATAAAGTATTGTTTTTTATATGACTGATTTCATTCACATATTTTTGGGTTCTGAAAATGTTACCGCTCTATAAATCTGAAATTAGTTTTGTATTAAACACAGTGAGAAATGGGACTGGAACATAATAAGAAAATCTAATTTTATCACTTCTTAAATGTTATTGTTTCACAAGAGCATTCTTCTGATTACCTGGACTCATTTAGCACCATCTGTAGTGCCATGTGTAACACAGTTGAAGTAGTATAATAGATGCTGAGGATAAACACAGTTAAATTAAAAATGGTTGCTGAGCAAATGAGTATGTAATATTTTAGGAATTTAAGAGTCTTCTGTGGAGAGGGGTTTTTATCTGTAGTTTTATTTTCCATAGCCCACTGCTTTCCTCTTTGGTTCTCAGTGCAGAACTATGGTGGCAGTGAAGTGATTGCCACTGATAAGTTTTCTCTGAGAGAATGTTGTTACCGTCTGTTCCATCTGTATTTTCTGCTCCATAAAGAACTGTGCTATTGCTTTAGCTGTCTGTTGCTGCAGCCTCTGCTCTTTGCCTGGAGTGCCCGCATACAGGAGAGAACCGCTGTGATGATTGTTCTTTACTCCAGGGGCATCAGGAGTTGTATCACTCTCCCGAGTTAAACAGCTAGATTAGCTCCAAATTTTTGCAAGCAGCACATGGACTGTTTAAGAAAATAGGTGATGAATATAGTGCTCAGCACTCTTGTTAGTTGTCTTAATGGAAAATGTTTAAAACAAGAAGAGAACCTTGCCTAATATGACCTTTTGAGTTTGAAGGGTGGTGACATTCAGCAAGATACTTGTGATTCAGTAAAGGAGTAGATGGACAATTATGTTTAAAGTAATTTTGATTTCTTCTTAAAGCTTTAACTTACTGAAAAAAAAAAAGGATCTTTGAATGAGTTGATAGAATCTCTGGAATAGAATACTTATTAAAATTCTTTTGTCAGTATTGCACTCAAATGTTTATTTGCTTAGAATTATTCTAGATGCTGAAAGCCATTTCCTTTTCTGGCTTGTCTGTAAATTTCTTTGCACAAAGGTTACGAACTTTAGCTGATGGTATTTTGTCAGACTATAATTGACACTAGCTTTATACTTTGATAAGGTTACAAACAAGTGTAACTTGAATTTCTTCTTTAGATAACTTTGGCTTTCCTTCCTGAACATTTCCTTAAATGTTTCATTAGGATTTGGTTGCGCTGAACAGAGATGTGTTCCACAAGTCCCTTTCCTGTCTCTTGTCTTGAAATTTGCATGAGAGGAAGGAAAGGAGATAGAATTAAAATTTTTATATTGAAGTACTTTTCAAAATATGAGTAATGGTGTCTATATTTGTATCACAGCAGCCTTTGCTATTCCAGATCTGTCATGGACCAGCTGTGTTTAGGTAAAAATGTTGACAAAGACAGCATTGCATATAAATGAAAACAAGTGAATGGCAACAAGGATGAAATAAGTTTTAGGTTCGTCTTGAAATAAGAATGTTTTCTTAAGCAAGTGTTGTATTCTGTGCTGAATGTGTTGAAAAAGAGTCCAATAATAAACAAAAAGCAGACAACCCTACCCCTTTTTAAAATTATACATGAAGAAAATAGTACTGTTTTTCATCTTCCATTCACTGTGGCTGCATTTTCCCCAATGTTGGTAAGTGAATTATTTTTCTCAGTATTTCAGATTACATGTGTTAAACCAAACCAAACGACCTGATTTTTTGAAAGTGTGTAATGCCACAATTTCACTTTATAAATATGTTCAAGTAGTGATGTCAATGGATAAAATAAGAATGCTACAATTGTATGCCAAAGTAGTCATATATGAGGCACCCATGTGCTTCCACAGGCTTATTTCCTTGAAGAGGGCTTAATGTGGACAAAATGTTAATCTGCTTCACTCATACTGCATAATTCAGTCCTAAGTAAATACTAAATAGAAAAAATTCAACTATGTAATAAATTTCAGAAGGAAAATTGTGACTTTGCTAGGCAGAAAATACCTTACTTTCCAAACATCTTAAGGGTATTGCAGAAAACTTTGGGTTTATAAACTTAATTGGATTTTCAAGATCTCATTGCACTTACTGCATGTGTTTGAGTAAATAGAGGCAGGGTTGTTTTTTCTTGCTGTTTTTAATTTAGCAGTTGATGGAGCTGAAATAATGTGGTGATTATGCCAAAACCTGTATTTGTATTTCTTGCTTCATTTTTCAGTTACAAAAAGTGAAGTGTTCTGTAATACAAATCGTGTGCTCACCTGTAATGCCAGTAGGAGGACACAAGAGGTTTACTTTGGGTTTTTATATTAACTGAATCTGGAAAACACAATGGTCATGTTTACATTTAGAGATCAGCCTGAGTTACATTTGCAGTGAAGTATATAAAAGCTCTCTGCAATGTACTTAGTGCACATTAAGATATACCAACTTACACTTTAAAGTATTTATTTTCAAACTTTATGAATTTAAGATAAAACTTATATAGTATGTTTTACAGACAACTTGTACCTTTCTATTTAAGTTTATCTTGTTAGCAGAAGCCCACAATCGAGTTTGAGAGGGCATTACTGTAAAGCTGTAGGGCTGCAGAGCTATATACTTTTAACATCTATTTCTCAGCTTAGATAATTTTGCAGGAGTAATTGCTGGCCTTCCTGTTCCTCTAACCTCTCTTACTATTTACTCGCAGCATCTGTTTTATTACCTTTTTATTGAGTGTCACCTCAATTCTGTTTTTCTTGTCCTTTTGATTCATGTCTCAATTTTTGATCTTCTGTAAAATACTGTTCTTGCATATGATACAAGTCTTATTCTCTGTAGTGTTGCACACATACGCTGTCTGGAGGTGTGTTTATGGATTTTTAACATTTGTGGCCCTTCTTGGAAGTATAAGAGAACTATAATATTGTATGACAAAACCAGTTACTGGAATTCCATTGAAGCAGCATGGTACAAGTTAGAAGTATAGTAATTTGTGACTAATTGTGGTGGTTGAAATAAAAAGATATGAGGCAGGAGCTGTTGTGTTGTAATAGCGGGCCAATCAAATATGTGAAGTGTTAAAAGCTGAAATACAGATGTTTGAGAGGAGCAGAGTTCTTCTTAAAATTCAGGTACTGAAAGGCTTATCTTGGAATAGTGCTTAAAAATTTACAGTTGCCAATAAAAGCTTTCCTTGAAAGACTGTCAAGTATAGATTATAAGACCAAGCAATCAATGCGTTAGTGTGACCTCCTGCATAACATCAGCCATAAGACCAACTAATATTTTATGCAATTAAGTCTATAGATTAAGTGTAAATAATAAATCTTCACAAAGTGGATTGGGGGACAGTTTAGAACAATTTCCAATAAGCTCACAGTCATTTAGGTTTGTGTGACAGTAGATTTAACAGTGCAAAAACTTAAAAATAGCCAAGTGTTTCTTTTATCAAGTGTTCTGCTAGAGATTTGAAGATGCTGGAAATGCTGTACTGAAATGGGTACCACTGAGTTTTATGGAGTGCAGCTCAACCTTGTAGACTAAAAAAAGCTGAGTTTTGTGAAATCCTACAGTAAATGATGCATAAACATTGACAGCAGAGGGGAAAAAAAAATCAATGCTCTAGTGAAAGCCTGACAAAAGATTGACTTGATATATTGGATGGAACTTTGTGTGTTTGGCCATACAGTAATCTCTTACCTTTGTTAGGGAAACTTGGAAATCTGGGTAATGTGATATTTGAACTGGTACAGACCTGGTTGGGTCAGAAACAGATGTTGAAAAGTATTTTGGCTGTGATAATTGTGTTCTGCTTCATACAAAATATGCCTTATCTTAGTGTTAACTTTTTTTGTGAGATATGAATCCCAGGATGAAGCTGCAATATTTGTTGACAGGCAGCGTTGGTGAGCAAACATAGTTTCTTCTGTGGTGAATTTCTATAGGTGGGTCACTATGTTTTGGCTACTATCATAACTAGGAGAATTATTTCAGCTCATTGAGGGTTTATACACTTGTCCTGGTCCAAGTGAACTTGGCAAGTCACCTGTTTTGATCCTGGTAGTTTCACAGAGATTTATGTGTTGACAAAATGAACTGGGTAACAGGAATTTATAACATTATCCTCTGTATCAATTCCAGAGGATCTAGACTGGCTAATTTACTAATATATTGTGAGCGGGAGCTGGCTGAGCTTCAGTGCTGAGAAGGCTGTGCATAGAGATCGCTGTACTGAGTTTTGGAATGACGCCAAGGAAACATTGTAGGGTTTGCTCAGAAGGATTACACAGTGTCAGTCTGATCTGCATCTGAAATATTAGATCTGGCTTGACCCTCAGCTGCTGTGGAATGATTGCAAAAGGGGTGCAGGCAAGTGACACAATAGTGTCTGGTTGGAGAGTTGTGGCTGCATCTTCCAGGTGCAGACTACACTTATTATAATTAACGCCTTTCCCAGAGCTAGATTAGGTTGTGTTCAGGGCAGGGAGGGACACAGTGGTGCTTTGTATCTTAAAAAAACCCGGATGTTGCTCTAGACTTAACAATGTAGTTTTCATACTGGAGTACTTTGCCAGGAGCAGCTTTGTATGTGCTAGCAGAATCTGTATTCATTCTAATTTAATTTCTGCGGTGGTGCTTAAAATTCTGTTTTGGTTTGGGTTTTTTGTTTGTTAGTGGTATACAATAAATAAAAAAACAATAAGCAAAGTTTCATTTGTGCAGGGCTGGTGAAACCTAGTACTCAGAGGAATAAAACTAGTTTGACTGTGACTATTACAAGATGTTTTGTTAAACCTTACAGAAACCATAATGGACAAACTTTTAGTTATCAGAAATGTGCTTAATGAGGTGATTGTCTAAAAAATGTATTTGCTATTAAACTTTTCAATTAATTGAAGAAAGATCAAAATGTTATGTGCTACAACAGGAGTATCTTTGTAACCTGAACTAGTAGATAAGTGAAAGGGGATGTTCTCTCTGAGGTATTACTATTACTGGGTAAAATTTCAGGTCACAGAGGAACTGTATTGTTGAATGTCTAGTACTCAAAGTAACATGGTGCATAAGACTGCTTTTAAGGAGTCATGTTTTAGTCATCCTAGGATCTGCAGGATTGGATGTAAACAATATATTAGAATCTCATTGACTATTCCTAAGTTGAAAAGAAAACATACCAGTGTCCAATCGTGCCTTTAAAATTATTATTTTTTTTTTAATTATGTAATGGCTTAAAAGGAAAAATAAGAGTTCTGTTGATACTGCTGTCATTTTTTAAAACCTTATTTTATATGGTCCCTGTGCAAGAAAGTGGATTACTTGGAATGGAGTTAATTGTATGTACGTAACTGCTTATTTCTTGTGTCTAAGTGCTTCAAATATTCTTTCTGTGAGGATGTGACAAAGTTCCTGTCAGATATATTTGCAGTGACTAATTTTTAGAAAAGCCCTTAAGTTGTGCTATATTTTCACATCTAGGCATCTGAAACTTTGAAATTATGTTTGCATATCATTGTATCTTAATACATCAATGTATTTATTTTGGAAGATCTGGAGAATTCACAAAGTTCTTTTTTCTATTCAAAGATGTTACCTGAAATGCCCATGAGATGGTGCTCATCAGTCTTGTTTTCGTGTAGCAGCAGATCTGTGCATAGTTCTGATTTCTGAGGAAGGGTGCAATGGTTAGCATTGCTGTCTTTCTAAGAGAAAGAAAAAGAACAAAAAAACAACTGTCAGTAGCTTGAATTAATGTACAAAATACTTATTACTATGCTATTTCAAAGTGTGTGTAAAAACCAATGTTGATATCCCTGCTCATCTTTGGGAAGGTTTTCATCACAATTTACACACATTTTAGACTACCACTTAATTTTGATTTCTTAAAAATTTATTTCTTAAAAATTTCCAACTAGCCAAAGGATAAAAAAGTTTTGAGACATTTGTCCTTTTTGTGCTCCTTTATTTCCTTCAGTTTTTCCTCAAAGTTCCGTTAAAGTTTTCCTTATAGAAAACATTCTGCTACTAATTCACAGTATTGTGTTCTGTAATATCTTTCTGTGGGAATTTCATTAGTTTGATTTGTTTGTTTTCTTCTTGCCATATGCAGACAGTCTATAGCAAGCAACACAACAGTGGGCCTTAGGAGGAATGTGAAATTCTTATTAACTAAGGCAGGGAGGATACTCTTTCCTTGAGCTGGACTCAGTTTTAGAAGCTCCAGTGCTGTTTTTCAAGAGTGTACTGTGGGATTTCAGATGCAAGATAGCAAAATAAGAGAAAGAGATTAGAGTATAATGTCTTCTTTCTGAAGTAAGGTTACAGAAATACTTACAGTGGGCTGCGGCACAGCAGAGCCAAATGTGTTATTTTACATCCTCTTTCAGACTGTTCTTATTGGTATTTTGAGAATAGTAACCTGAATGGTCTGGGGGAGTGGTGGGGAAAATCTGGAAGAGGGCACAACTGACAGATAAAATCTTAAGGAAGGAGTTATCAATATTGATAGATGGGTATGAAAACGGGAGTGTAGTGTGACTAGCACCACTGTTATAATTGGCTAAGCTAAGACAGCACTAAAGTATCTGGTAGGTATTATTAGCAGAGATTACAGGCCTCTGAAAATGAGGACAGCTTTAAACTTGATGAGGAGCTATTCAAAGATTAATTTTGTACAAAGATTGTCTTTGTACAGGCTGCTCCAATTAGATCAGACCAAGAGGACAGAGGAAAATCTATTTCCTCTGGAAACTTCTTTTCCCTTCCAAATTCAAATCAGTGTTTCTTTTGTGGCTTTTTTTTTCCTTTTTTCAACTCACTATAGCTTTGATCAAATAAGAAACCTGAGTTATGATTCCCTCTCTGGTCTGTTCTATCAGTGATTGCTGAAAGCACTGTTAGAACAGCATAGAATAGAAGATACTAAAGTGCTTGAAAAGCTTCTTGATAGAAAATGGAGGCAAAACCAGAAGTGTGTGCAGCACTGTACATACAAGAAACTAAAGACAAGTACCAACTGAAAAGCAGGATTTCTTCCTTTTTTTAGGGGAAAAAGAAAAAAATAACATTTGGACTGAATCGCCTTTGGGAAAATGGAATTAAGAGGTATAATTTTGGAATGTTTAACTTCACCTGGAACAGAAGGATTTGCGCATGTTCTGGATGTGCTGAATTGAGTGGGGACAAAGAGTTTAGAATGATGCCAAATTACAGTCCAAGGTGATGTATTGCATAGTAGTTGCTGGAGGCTGAGAGAGATGAGCAAAGAGGATTCTGAAAGTCTTTTTGGCTGTTTTCAAATTGTTGCTCATGAAAGAAGTTTTATCATTTGTATGCTGATGCTGTGTTGGGATAATGTAAGGGTATTTGAAGATCAGGTATGATTTAGGGATGAAAAGAAGGCGTAAGAACAAATGGTTTTCCAAGCCTACCTCACATTGAGCAAACAAACCTATGCAAAGGAGACTTCTGTAAGAATGTTTATGGAAGAGCTGAATGAAGCTAGGAGTAGTAAGGACCAGTGTACACAGAGGAGGAAATGAGGGAGGGGTACAAACAGAAGATAACTCTCCAGAAAAACAGTCTTAATTTCTCCAGACTCTAGCATCGCTGCCTTGAAACCCTTTGTGTCCTACAAACTTACTTTCTCCCTGAGGAATTTAGGGAATTTGCTTTCAGATTTAGTCTTCTCAACATACTGCTTCAGAGATGAAAGTCTATAATTCTCATTCTATTTATTCTACCTTAAATATGTTTTTTTTTCTCTGTGTCTTCAGACTTATTGTTTCCTCCTTTACTTCTTTGTGCATTTTCCTGTCTACTACCTCTTCAGTCTTGTATTTCTTTCTATGCCTAATTCTTCAAAAAAGTACTTTGTTATGGAATTACTTTAGCTTTTATTTGTAGCAAGATGGGACAATTCTAGGTCAGACAATTTCAAGTGGAGCAATATAATTCCTATGAAAGAAAGAAAGACAATTTCTGATTGAATGTTCATTTGGAAAAACTGAGTTGAAAGATTTCATTTTGGAATGCTTCATTCCACATGGAATAATACCACGATGCTTCAGAGAAGTTGCTGATGATGGAAGGAGTCGAGATAGATTAGGAAAGAAATCCTGGAGATTGTTGTGTTGTTGTGAGGAAAAAAATAGCTCAGCTGGAAGTATGGCCAGTATGAGTGATGAGAATGTGGGCCTACCACTCATATGATAAAACACAGATTTTTGAACCTAAACCACTTTGACATTCTTAAAAATTATGTTTGTGAGAATTGCTTTTATTCCAGAAAGTATTTTTATTTCATGGTCCAGAAGAACTCATCTCCTGTCAGATACTGGTATTTCTCAAAGAATACAAATCTCATCCTCAACAATTTCAAGACAGTACTTATTCAGAGATTTAAGTGCAATTCCCCATGAATCATAATTTTTTTCTCATAGAACACTGTAAAGAGAGCCAGAGGTCTTGTAATAATAATTATAAAAAAAACAGTAGTTGTATTTCTGAGGAAATTAGTATTTTGCAGCTTGGAATACCACACATCTTAGAATGCAACACTGTTTACACAGGATTGTTAGTATGGACATTTCCATAGAATTGGAAAAAAGACAGAAAAATGTGAAGCAAACAAGCAAAAAGTGTCCTGTAATGTGAACTTGTGGGTCCGTAATCAATAAACAGAATGTTTATTAATTCACCATTTAGTGAATTAATGATAAAAGTTTTAAATTTGTTAAGAATAAAACTTTTGTGGGAATTTAAATACCAAATTTGCACTTTCTGTTTATTGCACATTAAGATAACTGCTATACACTGAAGTGATTGCTGAAGTACATACATGGGCTTTGCTTTACACCAAGAACTGTTTTTTTCCACGATTCAAACATTTGAAAGAAACACTGCATATAGTATGTTGTAGTTGAGATGAAAGTAGGTTTTGGAGTAAACAGTCCCATCCTGTTTACCAGGTTTGAAACAATGTTATCCTAGTTATGACAAATGATCATTATTATCTTAATCAACTATTTAAAATGAATTATTAACTTACTGAAGTAACTAATTTTTGAATGGAGTATCCTGAATTTGAATACTTTCTTACCTTGAGATGGCAACTAACCTGCTATTCCAACCACTCTGCCTGTACTCAGCTGTCAGCATTAATGATTTCTTTTTTTGAGAAGCAGGGAAGGCATCTGACCTATGTGCTTGATTTCAAGCCTGTTTAGTTTTTGGAGGGATCAAGTTAAGCAGGTGTAGAAGAAATGATTGGGGGTCTTTCACTACCAATTAAATAATGTTTTTCATCAGTTTAAACTGTGAAAAACTCAAATGGCAGAATTTTCTGACTGGTTAGAATACGTCATGTTAGGAGACAGGAGTGACTGACTTCTAAGAAATATGTGAAGTAGGAGTGAGTGTGCTTTGTTAGAGTCCACTGCAAAAATATTTTCATGATAAAGTGTGAATAAACTATAACAACAGAGGAAAACAATCATGAGTATAAAGAGATTCATAGTATGCTGGTAGTATCAGCTCTTCATGTACTACATCCTGGTTATGTCATCTATATAAACTAAACTGTCTCTTTTTTTTTAGGAAATCTGTATAAAGACCTTGTTTTCCCTACACCTCACACAGTGTGTATATGAATCAAGTTTGTGTCTTTGAACTTTTCTTCAATCTGTATTCCTTCCTGCTGATACAGTACTTCTATTTATCAGTATTTTTAAAAAAGAAAAAAAGTCTCTGTGGATTTGACCATGTGACACTTCACTAGTAATTCTTAGATATCTCTTTATTTCTCTTAATTGCAGTTATTAAACTAGTTCTGTGTTGAATAAATATCAAAGTTGTAAGGTAGACATTAGGAAAAGAATAAGAGGGCATATATAATGAAATGCACTAACTGTCTAGTGACAATAGAAGTTTGAAATACGATGGCGCACACTTTCTGCTTAAAGTTTTAGAGGAATTTGGATATGAGAAGAAGCTTTTTACCATTACTAGTTAATTAAAAAAAGGGTGGGGGAGAGCACTACATAGAATTGTATAATTTTCCCTTTTAAATCTTTACAGTACAAAGTGGTTATTTTATCACTCAGGTTGCAGTTGCATTACAGTTTAACTGCATAAATAGAACCTTGAGCTGATTACTTGCATGGAAGATCTAGCACAGGTAGCTGGACAGCTGTACTTTAACTTGAGTCTATTTTATGTGTGGAATCTCTCAAGTTTGACATAGGTTTGTTTTTAACCATTTTAAACCATCTTTGCTTTATAAAAAAAAAGTGGTTTTGGTAATACCTCCCTACAACAGGTTATTGTGTAGCTTTAAAAAAATTTGATTGTTTGCAATAGTTGATTTCTGCTATACTTATCTTAATCTTTTTTTTTTTAGTAGTGGAGATGAGACTGTGGATTCTTCCACTCTTAAACATCTAGAAATTAAGTTTAAATACGCGGCAACCTTTTATGAGGTTTTTTTCACCATTTCACTTCAGAACTTTATAATGAAGCAAGCCATTGATAAATTGACTTTTCTAACAAAAAAGAATGTTTATGTAGAAAAAATGTGTGATGACAATCTGACAGGATCACCACTGTAATCAAATACTTCTGTGATTTTGTGTCCATTTATCTGGAGGATCACTAGTGACTTAAAAGCATAGAAACTTTTGTAGTTCTCTTTTTGCAGAGCTTTATGTTCACTTCTGTGGGAGACTGAGCTCAGGCAATCTGAAGCTATGAACTGTGAGTTTCAGAGTACCTGGTTGGCCTTGAAGTTTGGAAGTCCTAAGGACTGCAGTTTCAGTGCATGTCTTGCAACTTTCAAAACTGAAGTTTGAGCTGTAGGGTCCTCTGTCTCCTGGGTAATATGGCAGGAAACCAGGGCAGTTATTTTGGGCAAATTCATAATTCAGTGAAGTGATGGGCAGCAGAAAATATGGCAATGATGGTATCAATTTTAATTAGACACGCTCTTTTCCCTTCTGTAATTGTTTTTTCCAAAGTGGTGGGAAAAGATTGTGGAATTGTAAGTTTCAGGAAACTTCTTTTTGCATTTGTCTTGGCTATGGGAAAAATTTTCTGAATTCCAAAACCGCAACAGAAATAGTACTGATCAAATGACTATTTTTTTTTTTAACATATGTTTTCTGTGCAGAAACAGAAGAGTGGAAATACTACAAATGCCGTGAGCTGTATGCTTTGTTGCAGAATTAAGTGGTGTAGAGAAATGTACTGTAAATTGGATGAATGTGTGGTGTGAAAGAAACTAGTTGATTTGGATATGTCTTATACAGAAATGTGCACACTGTAACAACTTTAGAGTTTTGGAACAGTGCCCTGTGTTAATCTTTGACAAAAAAACCTCACTAAATCTCAGTGTATAGAGTTGGTATAACTTCAATGGTAATTTAATCTCATGAAGTCATAGCTACCACTTTAAAGTTGTCTTTCTACTTGAAAAAGTATGGTGAGCTATGCAGGAGAATGCACGCACACACCAGGGATTTTGCTAGGGTAGATGGTAGTTAGTAGTATTCTTTTGGCTTTGTTCTCTGAAGTTACACTGGAACAAAGGGTAATGTGTAGGCTGATTGAAAGGAAAAGGAAACTTTAAGATTAAATGCTTTTGTTCTGGTTCCCTGCCTTTCCCCCCACCCTTCCTTAAAGGAACATGTATTCATGAATTTCAAGGCATTCTGATATTTGCAGGAGTTACTTGTGCCAGTCTTTGGCTTTGCACCTAAGAGACACAGTTTATACTGTTACGAGGTTGCTGTATTGAAACTTGTTTCTTGTTTCATGATTTCTGTGATAATTACTTTTTCCTGTTGTTGTACTGGGAAATCTTTTTCTCTTATAAGTAAATATTTACATGTGGAAAGCCTCAGGAAATATCATTATTAAGAACTGAGTTGATAAACATGGAGGAATGCATCTATGATTCTTCATAGCACTGAATTTGCTTGGCAGAACTTTATTTCTAGAGATAACATGGCAGCAGAAGAAAGAAAATGAACTAGCTCCTATGTTAGAGGCTTCGCTGAATCTCCAGGTTTAGAATTTAAATCAAAATGGTTTACTTATAAGCTGAAGATATTTTTCTGTTTGTTTGTTTAGATGAAAAATATTGAAGTCCTCTGTCATTTCCAAAAGGGTTTTTATTTTTAAATTCTGTAGTTACCCTTGCAGTCACAGAATCCATGACTATGATAGATGCTACATGTTTTCTTTGAAACTTGTTTTAGTAAATATCTATAATTTTTATAGGAGGGACAGATTTCAAGAAACTAGGAAGATGGTTACTTGCTCTTTTATTGTCATAGGTTTTTACTACTTATAGAAAAAAGGAAAAATAATTTGGATATGGAACAAAATAGAAGATTTTGCTAAAAAGATTATACTGTTCTTTGTTTTGATAGCATTAACCTCTCCTTTTATAATGATACTTTCTTTGTGTTCAAGTTGAGTAGCTTTTTATAGCGGCAGATGTTCTTTCCTTCACTGTCTCACTGAAGCAAGATTTATTGTTCAGTTAATCACACTTTTCACAGAGAAGAGAGTATTCTAAGAAACAGCATTTCACATTCTCCTACACTACTTGGATTTAGCCTTTTCCAGGTTATGTGTATTATCACTTGTGGATAATAATTTAGTTTTGATTCAGATTTGTGTGCAGGGAAGGTGTTTAATCATCCTTAACTTCTTAAATCCTTATGAGCGTAGTAATTCCAGACTGGGCCTTTTTGCATTAGAAGTCTGAATACATGATGTCAGAGTGTTAATGAAGGAATGTTGAGAACCCTATTAGTGCTGGGTTTTTGTCAGAACTTTTGACAAATCTGTTGAATTTGGTGTTTAAAAAATTCTTCTAAAGATAAAAATATCTAAGGCTAAGCCTTAGCAAATGCTAGCTTTACTGGCTATATGCTTGCTTCAATCTGTAATTCAAAACCCTTTTGTCTAACAGTTGTTTTTTCTTCCAGTCTAGACTGCAGGTCACGGGAATGGGAGGGTCTTGCCAGGTTTTCTGAAAAATACCTAATAGTTGCCGTTGGTAGTATTTGATTGGAAAATTGAAAAAATCCCACAGAACATAGTTTATGATTGTGTTAACTGAGGATGCTTTTGTCTTTTTAGGTTTAACTTCAATTGCAGCCCTGGACAGCATTTAAAATGAGCTTGGTCATAACATAATCCCCCTCTGCATATGGCATGTTACATAAGTAGTTTGTATGCTGGCCAATGTAGGAGATGGCTGTCCCAGAGGAATTGAGAAACTGTGGTGTGAATTGGATGGGTAGAGGTGCTTTGCTAGATGTATAGGCAGATGTATAGCTAAATCGGAATTATATTGTTTTTTATGAAAATGGAAAAAGCCAGGGGGGGAAAGAGTTGTCATAGAAGGTGATCAAGAGAACAACTGGAATTTATTAGGAGAAGTACTTACCAGAAGAGCGGGGACATTATAAACAGGAGAGTATATTTGTAGGTGATAGTGATAACATATGCAACACTTCATCTTGTTTGTTTGTGTGTGTGAGTTTTTTTACTATTGTAGCTATTCCTTGGAGACAATTTTCATTCAGTCATTACCTATATGCTGCGGAAAGGGACAGAGATAAATCAAGGCAGTGTAGAGCCTTAGAGTAATAGTAGTAGCTTCTGTACTAGGGGAGGGGAAAAACTCCAACCAGAAAACAGTGTTGTGGCAAATTGGAGGCTGGGGGAGAGAGCTTTAAAATGGTTCTGCAAACAGAGAAACTTATGTCACTTGTAACAAACATTAAGTGGCATAGTCACATTTTTGTCCTTGCTCTCAGTATTGCATTGTGAGAATTGAAAGAAAAGAAAAAATGGGCTAGTTGTGGAGGCTTTACTGATGTATCTGTTCTCATGAAGGCAGGTTTTTCTTCTGGTGTAGGTAGGAGAAATCATCAGTTTAGCAACGGGAGTTTTGCCATTATAAAAGCCCAGGTGGATGGAGGTTGTCCAAACATAGTTGTGACTGCAATGAGTTTGATTGCTGCCTTCACTCATGCCCCCGTGAGCAGTGTGGATGTGCTGGCTGGACTTCTTGTGTGTGGACATGGCTTAGATCAAAAAGCAGAACTGACCACAAGTGCTGGCAGTGGGTCTTTGAGCTGTCAACTATTACTGATTTGCTGTTTGGTAAGAAAATGAATCTCTTAATCCTTTTGATATACCACTTGAGTCTTGTGCTTTCCTTCTTTAACATACTTAGTATTTCAATACACTTAATACTCTGACTTCCAGTAATATAGTTTTTAAAACTCTAAACAGTGTAGTGGCATATTCGGAGTAGGTTGGGGGTTGAATCTGAATGCAGAAAGAAGTCTCTTCTTGGTAAGAATAAACGAAGGGCTGTTATTTATTCTAGGCGCCCTTCTATTCTAGCCAGGATCATCTGCGTGGTTCTCCCATGTTGATCACAGCTACAGAAAATTTTAAAAGTGGCAACAGGGAAAGCTGAGTGTTACATTTCCTGTAGCATGTCATTTAGTATTTCTTACATCCAAACTCTTCACTGGCTCTGCTTTAGCTGTGGCAGCAATCTCTGCCAATTCTGAGAAGGCAAGTGTGGTGTTTTCCAGCTGTTCTGGATCGAGGCAGTGTCAGAAATGACAGAAACAGATGTGTTGGTTCTTGGTTTCTGTTGGAATTTGTAACCCTGTGTCTTGAGTTGTCCTGAAATTCTCTGCAGTTAATCTGCTGAGCTATGAAATGTGATTGCAGTTGAAGAGCTGGCACGTTTGCTTCTAGCATATGCTATCAGAGGGCTGCGACATTCAGGAGAGGAAATACTTTATGTTGCAGTTTCTAAATCTGATAAAACCTGCCAGAGCTTAATAAGTAAACTGATTATTCACTTCATCTTGTATTCTTTCTTGGCTTTTTGAGCTGCATTTTATTCCTCTTGCAAGGCTATTCTTTGCTATTCTTATACAATAACATGTTCCAAATATGGAATGTTTTGTTTTTCTTCTGTGATTTCCTTTGTTCCTTTTGCCCTTCTCCCTTACTTGTAACTGTTATCCCCTCATCTCAACAAGCTGGCAAAACACTTTGAAACATGTTCCCTAGAATAAACTCATAACCTTGTTTTACTCCTAGAATTTCACTGTTGCGCAGTTTTTTAACAATGTACTTTGCAAGTATTACGCAGTGGATATCCAATTTAAGTCAAAAATTGGTTATGTGAAGGAGGGCTTGCAGGATGCAAACTTCAAGTTCTGTAGGGTGGTGGCTTCCTTCCCATCTATCCCCAATCTACTGTAAAATACCAGACAGATGTATTGTTTCTGTAGAAAAATATTGGGATATATTGTCTGTTTTCTAGCATGTAGGGAAGTGGTCTTCAAACCTTTTTGATTGCATACCCCATCAGTAAAAAAATTTTGAACACGCACCCCCAATAAATGTATAACTGTTTATTTATAAAGTATATACATGTACTGCTGTATTAGTATATCATGTACATGATAAGCCATACAAAAATAGAAATGAAAAAGCGTGAGATAAAGTAAAAAACTGATTTGATTCAGTAATGATACAAAAGTATTTTCTTTCTGTACCGCCAGAGGACTGTCTTGCACAGCCCCTGGGGTGCACATACTTCACTTTGGATGCACTGGGAGGCTTTTTGAGAGTTATTTGCTTTACATTTTTTACAGTTTTCTTAGTTTAGGTAGCTGTAATTTTCAGAAGGTCAAATATAATACATTATTGTACATTAGTAACCTGGTGTGGATATATATGTATATTTATAAGTATTCCTGTTCAGTATATGTGGTATACATAAGAATAATTGTGTAATTGTTTGTACTTTTCTATAATTGGTGGAAGGGGTTTACTACACCTGTGATTTCCTTGTCAAATTAAAACAAATTCAATAATAATTGAGTCATTAGTAAAACTATATCTCTAAATGAAGCATCTTAAAATGCTTTCTTACTGAATTATTATTATTATTGTATTTGCACACCAGTTTGAAGGAAAACAGATCTTTGGTAATCTTTTACATTTCAGTAATTAAAAAAAAAAAAAGCTAGCTGTTAGTTTTTCAGATGCTGAATACTAAGGAGGTTAAAAAAAGTAATTTAATGATTTAATGACAAGAAAGCCCTGGCAAATTGTTTCACACAAGTGTGTTTTAGGTGTATCCAAATGTAGTATTAGACTTGAAATTTTTTTTCTTTCGCTAGTCATTGCAAGAGAAAACTGTGTTCTCTGGTCAATCTACTTTGCTCATTTTAACCTACCTGTCTAACTTCTGTGTTGGCCCTTATTTTAAATTATATATAAACTTACAGTTACATTTGCTCAGGCGTGGTGTTAGTGTTGTATAGGTGTTTTGGTTTTTTTCTGATTTGGCCTATGGACAGAATGAATTTGCTTCTGCCTGCGGAGTACAGTGTGAATGTCCTGACTAGTGGAGGTGGGCACAAGCAGGGCATTCTCTGTAAAGTCATCCTGACGATGGTTTGTTCCCCACTCTGCACTTGTTGTTGATTCATATGATATTAGAAATATTATCTTTTGGGATCCTTCCTTGAGGGGAAGCATTAAGATAGGACAGGATGCAGTCCTTGGTGACTGAGGTATTGTTAATCTGTTTCTTTTAGCGTATAGCAGATTATTTTTGTTTGCTGATGAGTGATATTTTCAGACTTGACAAAGTTCTGTGCTTGAGGAAGTTATATGTGTCTGGAACCTGAAAAAATTGTATTTTTAATATTTTAAATTCAGATAAAAATGTTAGATAACTTTTAGAAATGTAGCTAGAGAAGGGAGTGCTGCGATAATGAAATGGACAGTATGGTACAGTGCTTTGCTATGTGTGTTTCATGTCTTTTGAGTTTAAATTCAGAGTAATGTAACTCGAGCTGACTTTCTACTGGATGTCATAAAATGACAGATTTCTGATTTTTAAAATGTCAAACCCATAAATCATTAGTTTGCTAAGATTGCACTAGCAAGCTATTAAAGAACATGGCAGTATTTACTGTAGATAAATGCAAATTTAAAAAGGTTCTCTGTATCATGGTTTAAGTGATTTATTTGCTTTCAATGCACATATGTATCTGATGTGATGCAAAGATTTAGGATATTTCATTTCCTGTATGGAGCTACAAATTTGCATATTATTAAACCATCTCTTGGAGTCATCTCTTTCTTGCATGTCTTAAACGCTATCACAAGTTAAGGTACACTGAAAATAGTTAATTAAAACAAAAGTAGAATTTAATGCTACTAATATGGATACTGGAAGAATATGAATTTCAGCTGGATTTAGATATAGTCTATGTTAATATCTACTGAGATTTATAGTATAAGCCAAACTCAGGAGAACTGCCAGGTTTTGTAAACACACCATTAGCCACTGTTTGGAGTGTGTTTGAAATTTTGTCTTGAAATTGATTTGCAGAAAGTCAACTTGGCAGTCCTTTCTTTCCTCAGGGATATGAAATAAAGCTTATAATCGCATGGCCTCCTCAGGAGCAAAGGGCCTCTGTGCTCAGTGTCGTGCTTCAGACAAAAGCCGGTAGTGAAGCAGTTTGATACTGTCTCCTCTTTTCTTCTCTGAACTTGTCCGATGACCTGCAGGTTTGCTGGGTATATCATCTGTTTGGTCTGTGTATGAGTGTGCTTGCCTGGGCCCCTAGTACTCGTGTTTTGTGTCATGTTCTTGGCAATCCTTCTTTTTATATCAGTTGTCTCGCCTCTTGATGGGTCACTACAGGTTGGGAGGAGGGTAAAATTCCAAATATTGGACTTGTCTATATCTTTCATTTTTAGAATCTGTTATTGAATTTCCAGAAGAGAAGACAAACACTGAGCATGATGGTATGGAGTACTGTAACTGTTTTGAGTTTGAGTGCGGTATTTGTTTTTAATTTGAACAGTTCATACTGAGATCATTTTTTGAATGGATACCAAACTGATAAAATAAATGTAGGATGTTTTGGTCTGTCTTCGTTTGTTTTTGTAGGATAAAATTTAACTTTGCTAATCATTTAGCTTAAAATTGGGATTCTTCCCTTCATAAGATAGAGATTAGATTTCATTTTTTGGTATGTACTTAAATTTCTGAAAGGTTTTTCTAAAATAGATTAAACCCCAAAATGTATATAATTTGAAAATCATAGTGCCGCTCCCTCTGCCCCCATGTTAAAAACCATTGTGTGTAGAGGTAATTCTTCCTTGCATTGCTCTGCTTCCAATGGGGCTTCAACTGCACACTACAAACGGAGATAACTGTGTTAGTGAACTAATTTGATGTAAAAATGCTTACAAGCAGAGCATTAACTACAGCATAAGCATCTTTTAAAACTGTTTTTTTTTCCCCACTTCTGTTGGGAAGGAGAGGCCCATAGGTAATGTCACCACCATAAGGATGCTTCAGATCTATTGTACTTACCTAGACAAGAATTTTTCTTTTTTACATTTATCTTGGCCGAGAGAATCATTCTAATGTATCCATAGACATAGTTTACTGCCTTTTTAAAGACAAGTTTTAATGAACTGTGTTATGTCTTGGATTAACTGGATAGGAGGTATTTGCTACTCTTTCCTGTGTAAATTGTGTGCCTTCTGTACTTAGAAATTGTGAGGTTGAAGAAACTCTGGCTTTATAGAAACCAATACTTAAGCGTAAACTTTTCTGCTATTTTGAAATCTTATCCAGTCTTATCTCCTGGAGATACAGCTTTCTTCTTCATTGTGACAGAGCATGAGATAGGTTGCTGATATAAAGCTGTCTTGGGGAGGAAGAGAATTATACTCTGCTGAGACACTATATTAAAAATATGCAATGCTGGGCTAACGGTTTCAAATACAACATTAGGTGGCAGTAGTAGACTTTTAACACCTTGTGGGTGCTTGTTAAATTTACTTTTCAGCAGTTTTATAAATGAGAGAGAGGCTTGAAGAAATTTTATTTTCATTGAGAACATACATGTTACATCACTATGAAGGGATGCAATGGGAATGATTTTTCCTGAATGATCCAGCTTTGATCATAATTAATAACAGTATTGAACAGAATCATATGAAAGCATTAAGGTTAAAGTGAGTGCAGTGTTGTTGTGCAATGCCACTATTGTATACCTGTTTTGAAATGGACCTTTCTTATTTGCCAGGTAAATGAAGTTGTAGGCTTTGTTAAAAACTTGGCAACAGGAGAGAAAGCAGCTAAATATAAAGAAAATTTACCTTTTGTTTTTGTTTAACCATCCTTTTTCCCTTGGAAAGCAGGGGAGATGAGTACTATTAGTATTATTTTTTTGTAGTGCAACTGATGGGTAGTGTTGGATGGGGGCGGAAGAGATAATTTCAGCCTGAGATATCAGCAGAAAAATTTTGTAGTTTTCAGCTCAAGAAATACCTGTTTGCTCTTTGTCTGATTGTTTTCATTTTTGGGTTTTTTTTTTTTTTGAACATGACAGAAAGCAAGTCCAAAGTTGGAGCAAGGCTAAAGAGGATGCTTATGGAAGAGGCTGGAGAAGAATCTTTCCTCCTGTGAAAGAGTCACTGGTCATTTGCATATTCATGATCTCATGTTACTTTAAAGTTTGAGCCACTGCTAAGGTAGCACAAATGGCTTTAAATCATCTGCATCTTGCTGCAAGGTTATGACCTTGACTTTCATGAGTGAGTCTTCCCACTGTTCTTTGTGCTTTGTCTGTTTTTTCTGGTTGCATTACGGTTGATGTAGTGATAATATATTGACAAAAAAAAAAGGTTGACATCCAGGCTTTTTCTGTCCCTTTCTTGCTTCCCTATAACCTCCATGGGCCCTGTTTGTCATGATTTCACTGACTTGACATTCATGTTAATGTCACTATTTAATATACTTATCCAAACTATCAGTAGACTTTCCTACCAAATCTCCTCTTAGGACTCATATTTTAATATGTTCTCACCTCCAAGTGTTGTGCTAATGATAGAAAAGACTGCATGGACAGTGGGGGATGAGTGGCAGAGAATGGATTCCTGCAAATTATGAGTATGTATGAGTGATTCCTTTTCCCCACCTCTTTCCTCTTCTGGTCTGTAGAGGCCTTTCTAAATAAGAGCCATCTTTTTATCCCACCCAGGATGTGTACCACAGTGTTGAGCTTTACTGTTTATTGTGTGCCCTCAGGGGATTTGACTGGCTTGGGATCACTCATGGTTCAGTGAGATCCTTGCTCTAAAGAGACATTAGTTCTTATACTTCCTAAATCTTTGGCATGTATTTTTGATGATCAATACATTTGCTTTGAGTTTCTGAATATATGAAAGGGGCTGGAGCACAGGTTGTGGGTTACTACTTTGGTGGAAGATAAGAGTAGGCAAAGAGTATTATATTTATTGTTACTCAGAAGCATAAAGGCTGAAATGAATCCCATGATTTTTGGTGTTTGTGGTCCCTAGAAACTGCATTCCTATTTCATCACTGAGGGGTCAAAAACATAGGGATTGTTTTGTTTTGTTGATTTTTTTTTTTTTTTTTTTTTAGCCTTATGTTGACTAATATGATGTAAAATTGCAGTAAGAACAGAACCATTTTGGATAACAGTTATTTTGTGAACAGAGGTAAAATGTAGGGTGTATATCAAACCATTAATAATTGAAATGCTAAGTGGTTTAGGTTCAGCACATTTTACTTGATGATTATCGCGTGTAAGTACCTTACTCATAAGAGTAGAAGATTTTTGGCAGTTATCAGCTTTGTACACTCAGCTTTCTGGGTTCTTATTCAGCATAAACTTCTAAAATTTTCACTGAGACAGAGCTGGCCTGTTCGCATATTATTTTTTTTTTTTATTATTTTTTTTTTTTCATGGAGTAGGTGTTTTCCATTGGATAGGCATTGTCCATACTTGTTGTTCTGGACATACCAGAGAGACATTTCTGAGATTACAAAATCACTGTCTTGAGACAAAGGGAGGTCACAGTTTGCTTGGTTAACAGTTCTTTCATTCTGACTTTGGGGAACAAAACCAGAACGTTTGCCTTGATATGTAGGTTGTCTAGTAACTAGAAGGATGAGGAAGCTATGTAGAAGTGAAGCCTTTTTTGGAGGTTTGAGATAAAATGATGAAGATCCAGCCCTATAGTTCTCCCAAGTATAGCCAACTTGGCTTTTCCAGGAGAAACACTGATAGTGGTATTGGACTTGATTCCTTTTTTTCTGTTGTAGTTCATTGAAATACTTTTCCTCACATTTTTCTTACAAGCTTTTGAAATATTTTATATCTGCCACTGGAAGAAATTACTTTAAATTAGATAAATAATCTATATCATGATCCTTTGGGAAAGTGAAGCTTGGCTGTGGTTATTCTGAGCTATTTTCTGCATACTGTAGTTTGGTGGTTGCTCACCCAGAGAGTGCACCATCTATTTTATATCTTGGATCCCTTCTCCCATTTTATGTTAGATGAAAGGTTTGTTGCAAAAAGAGGTTTCATGTGTTTAAATTGACTTTTTGATTCTATTTAGAAGTGAGGTAGTGCTATTTTATACTTAAAATTAGTGCTGTTATGTTGACTTCTCATTAGTTTGGGTCTCTAAGGGAAAAAAAATCACACACTCTGAGTGTATAGTTAAAAATTGCTGTAAAGTACTCTCCCTGTTCTCAACCAGCTAAATGTAGAAACATTTTACCAAAAAGCTTGAGCTATTGGTTTAGTTTATATATTATTTGAAGGTAAATATAACTGGCAAAATGTGAAATTTGTGAGGATGTATTTGAATACCGCACTTTAAAACCATTCCTGTAAGCTTATACTTACATGCTGAAGAAAGAAAACGTTATGCCACCCTGTAGGTTGCTATAAAGATTGTTTATGCAGCTCAGCATAGGACTTAAAATACGTTGAATTGGAGAATTTTGAAAAATGTACTATGCGACATAGGAGACCAAATCATGCTAAAGTGCAAGGAAAGACTATACATCAGTTCAAAGGCTACATTATTCAAAAAAATACAACCATAAAAAAGGTAATAAGATTACATTCTCACACTTCATGGCTAGTAAGGTGCATTAAGCTGCTCAGATATTCATAACTTACTGTGACATTTGGGAAGATTACATTCTGCTGTGCACAGCCATTACTGCAGCTCAGATAATAACTAGCCAATGCATGGACCTGGATTATGATCCCTGTCATTGGAAACAAATTTGTGTTTTGAAGGTTGATCAGTTTCAAATCACCATTAGAAAGGGTTAATATGAAATACTGTGGGGTGTGTGTGTGTGCTTATGTGTATCTAATGGGTATGCATACATATAGTACATCAACTGCACTGTGCTTTTGGTATATTACTTTCTCTGTCAATTTTTTTTTTTGTCCTCACTTCCCTTAAAGGAAATGTTAAAACGGCAATTATTTCTACCATAGCATATTATTTCTAAAATGTACTTGCTGAAATGCTTACGTTTGCAGATTAGATTGGAAACCTAATTTGACAGCTTCCTGGATGGGTGGTTGCTGATAATAGTGTATCTAGCCAAAAATGAAAGATTGGTGGTGTAGACTATAGGGTGAAGGTAAGGTCAGATCTAGTTTGCCGTATATGGTTTTGGTGTAATAATTGATGGTTGGCTGATAGTTAAAACCAAATGCATAAAGAGTTGAATTACTTCTTAAGAATTAGCAGGTGTTTTGTGGCTAGAATCTAACCTTCAGCTATTCTGTCTGTAAAGGGAATGCAGTATTTTCTTTGTTTCTTACCTTAATGGTAAGAGAGAGAGTGGCTTCATGAGGAATACCTCAGTTTTGTAGAGGACGATAAATTCAATATAAAATAAAGTGTAACAGTGGTTATGTATTTTATGTTTTCAAATTTTTTGTTCCAGGGCATTTTTAAAATAAATTATTGCATTTGTTTTGCGATAATTCTCTGTTCATTCATTCTGCTCAGCGTTCTCCCTTGAATTCTACTTTACAGAGCTTTCTTGAGGTAGGCCTCTGCTCTATCTTATGGAAGGGGAAAACTGAGGCTTGGAGAATGATAATGACTTGATAGATTTGTTTGAGTTGACAGTGTGAGTTGATATAGAGAAGCTGGGAATATAATTCAAGTCTCCCCATTCAGTTCCTGCGGTTTCCCTAGATATTAAGGAAGCATCTGATAGTAAATTGCATAATTATTTTTCATGACCAAGAGGGGAGAAAATGGAAAAGTGTAAATTACTGTTTAGAAATTGTTGCCATGAGACATTGTCTATTCTGTCATAAAAGCAGTAACTTTCTCTGCTTCTTGTGGTGTTTGGCATTACTGATTTATGCCCAGAAGACCAAAGATTACTTCTTCAAAGTGACAAGATTTAGACACTTGAGGAAAATGTATGGTAATTTCAGTGGTTAATGAAGAGCATATATTCTGTTCCATTGAGTACATTTATCTGCAGATCCTGACTAGCTGAGAGAAGCTGTTGGAGCTAATATGGAAGCAAGTTAGTAGATGTATTTTGGGGCAGTTTGACACGGTATGACTTTGGCAAGTGACAGTACTGAAGCTGTTAATCGTCAAAGCCTGTGAAAGAACACCATGTAGGGCAGAAATAATGTCTTAGACAAACTTGTAGAAGTGAGAAGGAGCTGAAATACTTTTGATCACAGGTCTATTTTGATCATTTGAGTCAATGCTATCTGAATTTCTGTTTGTCTTCTGGTATGTAATGGGTGTTTTCACAAGCATTAAGTTTAATACATTTCTAATGCCCAAGAGAAGTTTAAAAAGCAGAGGGTGGGAATCAGGGCAGAAGAGCTAGGTTAGTGCAATCTCTTTCCTTCAACTGGAATTTTTATTACATTGAGTACACAAATGAGAACGAAGTAGGTTATTTCCCCCGCTTCCACCTCCTTGGCAGGTGCATATATGGTTAGTTACTCAGTGTATGTTCAAACAAAGCCTGCACCTAAGAGACCTGAAATACCACAGGATTTATGTGCCTTAGCCAAAGCACAGTCAGAGGCTTCAGACAGTGCTGCTGTTTCACATACGTGCAAACATAGTAAGCCTTTGCTTCCTTTTACTATGCGTACCTAATGATGAATCTGGCAGTTAATACTTAACCAGCTTTATTCAGTATCTCAGGAATGACTCTTAGGTGTTTATATGTGGCAATATTTCTGATGGGCATCAGCTCCTTTTGGCTAGAATTGCCTTCTTATTTGAACAGTGTTAAGCACACACGAAGGGAAGCTTTTAGGGACACTCCAGGCCATTTAAGCTATTTTAGCTGACTTGGTGCTCTCCTCTGTTTTGGAACACCACTTGATCTCTTCGCTTTTCAGCTGTGTGCTAAGGATATCTGTATTTTAAAATACCCAAATGTTGCTCTGCAGCAATTATCTGCTGGTAGGTGACACATGAGGAGCAGCTTTGTTGAAATTACTCTACAGAACATGAAACAGGGGAAGAATAAGACTTGATGATATTGACATCATTATGGTTTTTTTTAGCTTACATCTTTGATAGCTTCCTTCTTGCAGAATGAGTAACTTGAAACATGGAAAGGTACTTTGATACAATTGTCTTAATTTTTTTTTTTTTTTTTTTTTTTTTTTAATCCTTTGTTTGAAAGCTTGTTGGAGGCCACTTTGACTTGGAAATGAACTTTATCATTCAAGAAGGAGAGGGCATCACCTGCATGGTAGACTTGCTGGACAAGTGTGACATCACCTGCCAGGCTGAGGTGTGGAGCATGTTTACAGCAATCTTGAAGAAAAGTATACGCAACCTACAAGCATGCACAGAGGTGGGGCTTGTTGAGCAAGTGCTCAAGAGGATTGATAGAGCTGACAACATGATTGCAGGTACAGTTTCACTCGGCGCAGGACCCAGACTGTATTCCTTTTGTGTAAAATCTGATGAAAACATATATTAAGTGGTGGAATTTTGACATCGCATTTCATTAAGCAATTATATTGCTGTTCTTTTCCTTTTCAGATCTCCTGGTGGATATGCTGGGTGTGTTGGCTAGCTATAACTTGACAGTTCGAGAGCTAAAGTTATTCTTCAGCAAGCTTCAAGGAGAAAAAGGGAGATGGGTAAAAAAATCACGAACCTGAAACCATTTTTCTAGTGTTGTTCATATTTTTTCTAACGTTCAAAAGTTAAAAGGCTGTTTGATAACCTTTATATTTAAATGTACCAAGAAATACTGGATGCTTAATGGTATTATATCAATTAATCTTTTTGCTTGCAGGCAATTCAAATATAGAGAATAGAATAGTGATGAAATTAAATTTCCTCCTCAATCTATGGACTGGATTGGTCTTTTTGAACACCTGAGAATAATATGGTGACTCTAAGCAAGTGTTTTTATGCAAGTTTTAATTTTTGTAATTCCAGTTTAAATTGAAGGAAAAGGATGAATTTTTTTTGAAGATGAAAGAGAAATAATTTTAAAATGTCTACATAGGGACTTCAGTGTGCTCCTGTTTTAAAATTTTTCTTCCTTACCTGAAGACTGACAAAATTTATCTAGTTAGGGAAGTGAGAATTTGTGGCAGAAATTGCAATGAAGGAAGTAAGCTCCAGCTGAAAAATCACATCATGTGTTCCTGTGTGAACTAGAAGGGGAAAAAGAGGTTCTCCTTTTACTGTTGAGGCCACCAGCTAAAGTTTTCTTTAACACAGAATTGTTTTGCTGGAATTGGGAACTATTTTAACAATTGTTTTACCTGCTTTGAATTTTAATTCACCTCCTGTTTTCTCTACAGTAGGCAGACTATATAGAGATAAGGTCACACAGTGTCCCTGTCAATTTCCAATAATTTCAAAAAATGTATTCAAAATAAAAGCCACTATGTGCAAATAATAGAGCAAATTTTGAAAGACCCTTTGAAATAAATAACTTTGGAGATCTTAACTTGCACAAATAAAAACCCTCTACACTTAATAGATTTTTTTTTAAACTTAATAACTGAACCTACAGAATATATTTAACCATAGATGAATTAAAATTGTCTCTGTAACATTAACTTTTTCATTTCCTGTCTGTGCTATTTGCATTTAATTTCCTTTCTTTATTAAAGACTAAATATAGAGGAAAGGAAGAGAAAAATGCCACAGTTGCATTGCTAAGGAGTTGTACAACTCCATAAATCTTAAAATCAACAGTGTTGTAAAGATACAAAGGATTTGGCTACAACACAAATTACCTAGTTGAATTCCATAGAGCTGAAGACATCTAAGCAGTTCTCAGTGTTTCCTCCTCAATTTTAATTCAGATTCCTGAAGTACTGTTTAACTGACTATGATTTTTGGTACATTTGAAATACTTTAACAGATCATGCAATGTTTAGTTTTCAGTGGGTGGCTGTTTACAAGAGGGGGAAAAGAGCACTTTAAGGAGAAGATCGGAGCTGTAGGATCATAGTTTAAAAATAGATCTACTGGAAAATTATGAAGTAGTAGAAGAGGACATGCAAAATTGTTCTGTCACTATGACTGGTATTTGCTTTGCTTCTGTTGCTGGGAGCTTATATGCTTGATTTGAAGTTTATAGTTGCTGAGTATTGCAACAAAATCAGTGCAGAATTAGGGTGGTGGTGGGGAAGTGTTAAGTATTCACACTAACTGAGCACTCAGTTTAGGTGCTCCAAACTGCCCTTGAGACTTGAATCTTTCTTCATGGACTTATATGAAGGGATATATGTAACTAAAGACACTTTAATCTAGTATAGGACTCTAGTCCTGATGAAAATAGTCCTGCCTGCTTATCCTCCCTCTCCCTTTTTTGCTAAGTATTTCCCATCTCCCTTGTGCTGGCACAGGTTTCATGCAGCCATGATCCAAAACTGCTGTAACTGAAAATTGGTTTGCGTTTGTTTTTCCTAAATTACTTTTCAGCTGGATCAGTTAATTTCCTTTAGCTCACTGCAGATCCACACAAATGGTACTGCTGATGGGAATGAAAAGATAGAGGGAGGAGCATCAGGGTCAGTTTAGTTTATGCTGGATGCAAGTGGCTCTGGCTTTTTAAATCCTTAATTTAGTTATGCAATTAATTGTATTTCAGTGTGCCTACTGTGTATTGTGTGAAGATATCCATGTTTCCTTGTTAATGTTGTTTATTGAAAGTGCTAAGTCTCTTAGCAGAGTATTACTCAACCATGTGCAAAGCTTTAAAATGTGACAAAATTCATTTTTTGTGTGTATAGTCTTTTCTTTCTTATAGGTGTGTTTTATTTATTTACAAGTGTAATAATTCTCTTTGTCAGCCACCACATGCTGGGAAGTTATTGTCTGTGTTAAAACACATGCCTCAGAAGTATGGACCTGATGCCTTCTTCAACTTTCCAGGAAAAAGTGCTGCAGTATGTAGATATTTTTATTCTTATTTGTTGTTCTGTTACGGCCACTGGTTATTTTTATTTGTGGCGTTCTTTTGTCTCATCTGTCATTGTCATAGATGTAGAGTTTTTACCAATTTTTTTTCTCTGCCTGACACCTACATTATGCCTAAATAAATTATACTTATAATAAATGTGCATTATCGCTCTAGAAGGACAAATACTATTACATAAAGAACGCATATAAGTGAGGCTTTTTATTTTTTTTCAGACTGGTTCAGTTTAATCTTGTTGCAAGGTGAATCTGCCACTCCCACATTTCTATGGGAATGGTGCCTGTGTTAGTAACCAGTATGTGTGAGAGTGGCTCTGTTGTGGGTTGACCTTGGCTGAACACCAGGTGCCCACTGAGCTGCTCTATCACTCCCCCTTAGCTGGACAGGGGAGAGGTAATATAACAGAGTTGTGGGGTGAGATAAGGACAGGAAGATCACTTGCCAGTTACCATCACGAGCAAACCAGCCTCAACTTGGGGAAATTAGTTTAATTTATTACTAATCAAATCTGAGTAGTGAGAAATAAACCAAATCTTAAAACACTTTCCCTCCACCCCTCCCTTCTTCCTGGGTTTAACTTCACCCCCGATTTCTATACCTCCTCTCCCTGGGTGGCACAAGGTGATGGGGAATGGGGGTTGCAGTCAGTTCATCACACATACACTGTCTTTGCTGCTCCTTCCTCCTTTCACTTTTCCCCTGCTCCAGTGTGGGGTCCACCCACTGGAGATAGCTCCTTCCTCCTCTCACTTTTCCCCTGCTCCAGTGCGGGTCCTTTCCCCGGGGTGCAGTCCTTCAGGAACAGGCTGCTCCAGCGTGGGTCCCCATGGGATCACAAGTCCTGCCAGCAAATCTGCTCCAGATTGGGCTCCTCTTCATGGGTCACAGGTCCTGCCAGGAGCCTGCTCCCGTGGGATGCCTGCACTGGATCACAGCCTCCTTTGGACATCCTCCTGCTCTGATGTGGGGTCCTCCATGGGCTGCAGGTGGAAATCTCCATCGTGGACCTCCATGGGGTGCAGGGGGATATCGGCTCCACCGTGGTCTTCACCATAGGCTGCAGGGGAATCTCTGCTCTGTTGCCTGGAGCTCCTCCTCCTCCTCCTTCACTGACCTTGGTGTCTTTAGAGTTGTTTCTCTCGCATGTTCTCACTGCTCTCTTCCATCTGTTGTTAAACAGCACTTTTTTTCCTCCCCTTAAATACGTTATCACAGAAGCGCTACCACCACTGCTGATTGGCACAGCTTTGGCCAGCAGCAGATCCATCTTGGAGATATCTCTATCGGGCATGAGGGAAGCTTCTGGCATTTTCTCACAGAAGCCACCCCTGTAGCCCCCCCAGCTATCAAATACTTGTCCCTGAGATCCAATACAGCCTTACATCTTGAAACCTTTGCTAGTGAAACCACAGCAAGTATTGAACTAGAAGTGTCCATACTTGCACCGTTTGTTTAGTTCTTTTAGTGATCAGCTGATGTGAACAGCGATACTGCTTATAAGAATTTTCAGAGAAAATATGGATCCCAGATACTTATAGGTTAAATAATACTGAAAGAGGATTAAATTTAACAATGATTAGTCTTTTTGTAATTGTTCAGGTGACTGATTCATTTTTAAGTTCTGTTGTGTTCACTTGAAAAAGAATTTGAAACTAAATAGGTAGTTGGAAAATGTTGTTTAGAATCTTCTGTAGGAATTTGAGTATATCAACACTTTTGCTCCTAAAATTTTAGGATGAAATAGTGTGCTCAAAATTTCATGCTTAATTCAGACTAAGATTTGAATAAAACTTATGACTCTTTCCAGTTTTCTTCATGCAAACCCATTACCTTTCTGCCTCGGTGACTTGAGATTAAATTTCACCAATTTGATGACATAATGATTTTTTTCTGAATGAAAACTTAAGGCTGAGAAATGCAGACTGCTAGAAAAATGCTTCTGCAGTTATATGTTTATCACATGCAACAGAACTTGGCAGTAGACAGACATATTTTTGTTCCTTTTGGTATTCATGTACTGGTCTTGTATTTAACTCTTAATAATTGTGTTGAATGCCTGAACCATATGTGGTACTGAGGTGCCTCAGTAACCTTAATGTGAATGTTCTTATATATTTTTAAATTAAGAGGTCTTAGAAATTAGGTATTTAATATAGTTACTCCAAGATCCATTGTGAGTTAAACCAAATGACAGTGCTACCAGTTCCCAAAAGTTGGGCTCAAAGACATGCAGAGTGATTAGTTAGCTGATATAGAGAAGGATTTATAGCATTTTGTTTGGACAAGGGTAGCCGAATGAAGCGTGGGAGCATAATAAGGAGTCTGGCGACACTCAAGTTCTTTGATGTTTTTTGTTCATTGGTATTGATCATCTGGACAACATCTTTGATCAGAGGTTATGGCAGTCTTAGTTGAAGTGCGTATTGCAAATCTGTGCAGCAAAGTAGTGGAAAGTTAATAGTAATGTTAAAAAAAACCCTGAACAAACAAAAACCCACACAATAAAACTCAACTGTTTGAAACGAAGGGCCCTGCCACACAGTTTATAACTTAAGAGATTTTGAGCTAACGTAACAGTGTTTGATATGAAGATTTTGGCTGATGGGGGATTGTATTACCTTTCTTTTAGGGAAGTATATAAGTCTGTCATATTCTAACTGGAAGGCTACATAGACATGAGTTTCAAGAGAGAAAATAATCTGTTCAGTGAAGTGTATATGGTTCTCTTTTTGTGGTCAGCTTCTTTTCATAAACAGTTGCTTTCCTGAATAACAACATCATGTGAAAATTAATTTCTAAATCCGATTATTCTATCAGGTTACCACAAAACCAAATCAACCTGAATTTGCATTTTGAGGAGGCTTTTATGCTGTAAGGCTTTCACTAGAAGTATTTAATTTTTGAAATGTAGATTACTATTAATAATCCTCTTTGAGATATAAAGACCTGTTTTAAAATATTTAGATTAAATATTTTAACAGTGAAGTACAAAAAGCAGAGAAGTTAGACCAGATTTTTTAAGCATAGAGGAACTGTACGCATTTGTAGTGTGTATCTGTAGTGTATATCTTAAGCTGTATACTGTTAGTATTCTGATGTTGCTCTTTCTACATGAAAAACTTTTTGCTTTCTTTAGGCTATTGCCTTACCTCCTATAGCCAAGTGGCCATACCAGAATGGGTTTACTTTCCACACTTGGCTAAGAATGGATCCTGTAAATAATATCAATGTCGATAAGGATAAGCCTTACTTATATTGGTGGGTATTATGTAAAACGGTATTTCTGATGTTCAGTTTCTATTAATTGTTCAATGATTTCTGCTTCCATCCATGTATATGCTGATTTTGTTCTAATTTGTTAGTTTTCGAACAAACAAAGGACTTGGTTATTCTGCTCACTTTGTTGGAGGCTGCTTGATTGTAACGTCCATAAAATCAAAGGGAAAAGGTTTCCAGCACTGTGTAAAATTTGATTTCAAGCCACAAAAGGTGAGTAAAAAATAAAATCATTCAAACAGGTTTCATGAATTGAGAAATGTAGCCTAGAGGAAGTGTTGCAGGTACTGTTTAGGCTTGTCTTTCTGTATAAGAACAGTTACGCTGGAGTGAGCAAAACAAATCTGTGTTCTGAATTCGTAGTTCTTTTTAATTATGAAATGTATAAAAGAGCTAGAAAATGCAGTTTGTAAGAAGTTTTATGAGTTTGAGACTTGTGTGAGTTCTCTGAGAAATCTTAGTATATCTACACAGTTTGAATGTTACAAAGCTTGTGATTTTTTTTTTCCTTCTCTGTATATACTGTGTTTTTTCCCATTTCCAGACATTTTCTTCTTCTCCTAAAGGGTTTTGCTAAGGCTCCCCTTTGTCATTACTTACTCAATGTGGACAAATGCAGTGTTATTTTAAGAAAGCATGATTAAAACCCCACATTTAGTTTTCCTAATCAAGCTATGACCATTAATAGGAGTTTGGTCATCTTACACATGGGAGAACAGCAGATTCATTCTTGAAATAATGTTATACTTTATATTCATTCAGGTTGTGCAGAAAATGATCTCCTTGCATTTGGTACTTTCTTCTGTATCTCTTTTTAAATGTAAGAATTAAAATATTAGTTGGTTTTATTATTGATACTCAAGCCTTTCTTGCCTATAAAGTAGTATTATGCTATGTTGAAAATATTTCCTTTTTCAGTTAGATATTCTGCTAATGTTTCTGGAGCAACTGGTGTAAACATTTTGTGAGAGAACAGGCCTCCTCAGGAATTTCTTATCTGTAATCCCTTGCTGTAAATATGGATTCTGTTTGTGATAATTTGACATGCACAGCCTTTGGAAGTCTTTAAGTCTGGAGCCATCCTTGCTCTTTGGAATGGCAACATTTGCAGTAGTCCATGTTAAGAGTAACTCAACTTAAAACTTATTTACACTGAAACCACTGTGTAAATTAGGTTCAGCATTGCCATGAAGATTTTTTGAGTCCTATGCCATAAATATCCTAAGCTTCTGTGTCTACTTGTTGTGGGAAAAATGGGGTATTATCCTTTGATATAGCTATGCAAGAAAACTCACTTATGACTTAATCTTTTCTAATTAAAATAGATCTTTCAATCTTAATTCATATAAATAGTTGAGTATGTTCAACTTTAATGCATGAAGTGGGATACTGATTTAAGTGTCTATAGAATTGTATCAATTGTTTTCTTATCATTTAGTGGTATATGGTTACTATAGTGCACATCTATAACCGCTGGAAGAATAGTGAACTTCGATGTTATGTGAATGGGGAACTGGCATCTTATGGAGAAATAACATGGTTTGTCAATACCAGTGATGTAAGTAATCCCTGTATACTAATATCTATAGTTGACCATCCTGACAGATTAAATAGAAACCCTTTACCATTTTATTAAAAATCTCCCCTAGTGAATGCATTTTTAAAAAATGTTGAATCAAGATTAATAATTTTTAGGTAGAGGAGTAGATTCTGCTTTTATACATCTCAGAACTTAAAATATGTTTCTGCTGAGACCCTCAAACGTAAAAATAGTATTCCCTGAGAATATGTATATTCTTTGCATAATTTGCTTGTGCAGTATAGATTAAATCCTGTTACTGGGTTCTGTTTCATTTTCAGACATTTGACAAATGTTTCCTGGGTTCTTCGGAAACAGCAGATGCTAATCGAGTGTTCTGTGGGCAAATGACATCCATTTACCTTTTTAGTGAGGCTCTCAACGCTGCTCAGATCTTTGCCATTTATCAGCTTGGTCTGGGATATAAGGTATCTTAGAATTGACTGTAAACTTTCCCAAGTTTAATTCTCATAAGACCCTTTATGGTGGTTTTTAGGAATGTTGTGACATCTCTATATCATTCTAAAAACGTTGTCACTGTGTAATCTTTTTATTAAACCCTGCCATGTTTCTACTATAAGCCTATGTATCACCTCACAAACTACAAGTATTAATTCAATTATTTAATTTCTTACCAAAAATAAATCTGTGTTCCTGTTTGCTTCTCAAAATTTCCATGTTGGTGATTGGGAGAGGAGAGCACCACTGTTATCTCTGGCTAGGTTCACTTTGTCATTGAGGCTGAAAACTTTAGATCAAATATCATGTATTTGTTTTAGAAATGTAGCTTTATAGTTGGTTGTGCTAGCCAGTTTTTTTAATGTGTGAAGTTAGTGCTGAGGATTAGTGATTTATTATTTGTTTTGTCATAGCCTGAGGGGCACTAATTGAAGACTGTTATTCCCTAGCAGCTGTACAAACATACGCTAAAAAAGATGGTTCCTATTCTATCTGTTCCTCAATTATTAGTTCCTTCTGAGTGAACATTGCTGACTGTCATTCTGTTTCCTGACTACTATGTTTCTTTTACATTGTCCACCATTTTGGCAATGTCATTCTTCAGGGGTCAAAAAGAAGTCTGCAGTTCTAACTCTGTAAAATTGACTTTGAATCAATGTTCTTATGAGACCCCTTCTTTCTAAAACACTGCTAGATTGAAGAAGCAATGTTTTAATCATTTTTTAAATAGTTCTGAACTGTGTTCTCAATGTGTGTAATCTAATTTTTTTTCTTTTTCCCTTCCTCAACCCTGCTCCCCAATCCAGGGAACATTCAAATTCAAGGCAGAAAGTGATCTCTTCCTTGCTGAACATCACAAATTGTTGCTATATGATGGCAAACTATCCAGTGCTATTGCTTTTATGTATAATCCAAGGGCTACAGATGCACAGCTGTGTCTAGAGTCATCCCCTAAGGATAACCCTTCTATTTTTGTTCATTCACCACATGCCCTCATGCTGCAGGTATTTCAACTTTTTCATAGATTTGGAGGATACAAATGATTCCTATTTGAAAACCTAAAAATCAAGTTTTATAGGGACTTGGACAAGACAGGAAACTGCTGATAGATGGGTTTTTTGGGTTGTCCCTGCTGCTACTTTCCCTGTTCCTTGAAGTAATGTGAATGCACAAGAATCCTGAGGAAAAAAAAAAATTATTTTATCAAGTGACAACCTAAAAAATGTTGGTTTTACACAGACTGCATTAACTTTTCAAAAAAATCCCTCTTGCTAATTTCTGACATATGTTCACTCCCCTACAAATATTACCTACCTCCTGTCATTTGCCCTGTTGATCTGATACCCTTTTCTTCCCTATACTTTGAATGCCTTAATCTTTGACCTTGTCAGGAGCTTTTCATGTGTTCTATTCTAGAGTTTTTCTATGACTAAAGACTTGTTTTAGAGTTTAAAAGTCACCACCTGTATAGTCATCTGAGGATCTACACCGTAGACTGTATTTAAAGCAATAGGTCAGCCAGGCTGGCATTTAGTGTGATTGTGGCAGCCAGTTTGTACTTCTTGCCCTTTCTTTTTATTTGGTGGTAATGCCATTTTTATATTGAAGAAATTTCAAACTATTTCTAACAAACCTTTTAACAGTTTCTGAAGGAGATTTCAATATTTCTTAATTCTTCTTTGTCAGGATGTGAAAGCAGTCTTAACACATTCTATCCAGAGTGCCCTGCACTCCATTGGAGGGGTGCAGGTACTTTTCCCTCTCTTTGCACAATTAGACTATAGGCAATATTCATCGGACCACGTTGACACAACTGTTTGGTGAGTGCATGGACTTACTGTGTTCTGTTCTTTGTTTCTTTTTAAGTAAAGGAAATTACCTCTTTATTAAGTGGTGTAGTGGCTTAAATTGTCTTGTGCAACAATGAATTATGTCTAACAATGAAGAGGTGGCCTTGTTACAGGCAGAACCTCAAAGTGAAGTGTTTATTTGTACTAAATTTTCTATGACAATTCACACAGAATCAAAATGTGCATGTTTCTATATAACAGAAGCACAGACAATTCCCTTGAACTTATTCCTGTCATGGAGAAAATCCACTGGGGAAGGCTTCAAGAGAAAATCTAGGAAGGATGAATTTTCCATATACTTCAAGTTATTCCTTGGGATTTTTTTTTTTTTTTTTTTTTTTTTTTTTTTTTTTACCTTCAGACTTTTTGGAAGACACTGTTATTCAGTGTTATTGCCAGGCTTTTCCTCTGTTTTCAGCTCTGTTTCAATTCAGTTCAACTTCTGAAGATCCAGGCACAGAAACTCGATAAGCTCCTAAGTAGCAGTATTAAAAGCAAAGAGTTTGCTTTTTAGATTCCTGGTGTAGTTTTCTCTGTTTCACTGCAGTTGTAGCTTCATGACTGTTTAAAGATGATCTACATACATACTTTTGCTAAGAAGAGGTGGTCACAATGTTCCTTCAGCCCATTTTTTACGTTCCTGGGCCTCTATGTAAAGAGTCAGGGGTTTTAGTTGCAAACTGGCCCAACAGTAGAAGGGTTTTCAGCTGGCTAAGGTCTGGATTCATAGGCACTGTGGAGCTGTGACACAAGTGGAGCAGCATGAACATTCCTTCTGGCAGCAGCACACAGCTGAATTAGCTTGAACCAATAATAAAGCTCTATCTAGAAAAATATCTCCAATATCTGCGCACCTGAAAGCAGTAGGAAGTGGAATGGCATTTGTTACTGATTTTGCCAAAGTTTGTAAGTGAAGCAGAGAGAAGTACACGTTTAACTGTTGCCTTTCTGCAAGAATGCATTTTCAGAAGAATTTTGCTATTGCACAGTTATCTCAGAATCCAGAATTTCAGGCTAGAAATGCATTAATTAAAAACAAGAAGTTAGAGCTTTCAAAATTTACTCTTGCTTTTTGTTTTAAAAATTCTGATCTGAGCATTTATATAACACACTTAATGCGTTATATCTCGGCTATATGATGGAAGTGTTAATCTGGAAATACTTTGTGTCTCATTGTAACGCATTAAAAGATTTTTCTTTACTGAACCATTATATTTTTCAGTTCTACTTTACTGGCTTTCATCATGGAGTTGTTGAAGAACTCCATTGCTATGCAAGAACAGATGCTTTCCTGTAAGGGCTTCCTTGTGATAGGATATAGCCTAGAAAAGGTAAAGCAAATCTTTCTTGATGTCTTACATTAATGTTGAATTTTTTTGAGATAAATACTTTTCCTAGACTGTTGCAGGGCTCTTCTTTAAAGCAGACCTTCTTTTACAGTCTTCCAAAGCCCATGTTACCCGAGCTGTACTAGAACTTTGCCTTGCCTTTTCGAAATACCTGAGCAACTTACACAATGGGGTGCCCTTGCTGAAGCAGCTGTGTGATTATGTTCTCCTTAATCCTGCAATATGGATTCATATCCCAGCACAGGTAAAACTGCTTATTCTTATGAATAAGTTATGTTATGATGTATTGATTTGGGAGTGTTGAGACTAAGCCTGGACTCCAACAATTATGGGTCCTGGCTTCCCAGCAGAAATAATACAGAAACTGTTTTCACACTGCTTTTCTGCAAGTAGCTGTCAAGTTTTGCAGACTCCCGAGGTTTTCAGGGAGTCTGGAAATCTGCAGCGTTCTGCATAGTAGAGTTGGGAGCAACTTCTGGAGTTCCTGACCCTGTCAGTGTTGCAGATTGAGAAGAATTTTGGATGGGTTCATTGGCAAAAAAACACCATTTTTTTAAGATAAATTATCCTGGGTGTCAGATTTGAAGTCTTCGTTTAAATTTACATATTCCCTGCAGAGTATTTTTGTTCTGTTGGATCTATGTTGTCTGAGAGTGAACATCTTGGATGGAAACTTTCTGGTTGGTTCTACTTGAAACCTACTTACCGAATTTTTTTTTTTAATCCTCTCCAAGAGTTTGGTTTGTATTTCAAAAACAGAGACAGCATTAACAGTGCTACTGTTGAGGTTGTTGTAAAACATTTGCTACAGCTAAATTAAGTTTTTAAGTATTATTTAAGTCATTATTTCTCAGAAGAAAAAGGGAAGTTATGTAAATAATTAAGCCTATAATAATTATGAATCTTTCTGTAATATTTCATGTATGACCCTGTTCTGAATAGAGAGGTTGGACTAGACAATCTCCAGAGGTGCCTTCCAATCTCAGCTGTCTGTGACTGTGTGAATACCATGCTTTCATGCTCCTATGAGTGTGGACCAGCTTAAAAAACCCACACCACTCTATAGTTCTAAAAGTAAAATGAAATATTTCATCAGTTTGCAAGGGTTTTAAGAGCTCTGTGACTGAGCTATGCAGAGAAAATCTATTTCTTTAAGACATTTTAATAAATGAAATTTTAAGAATGCAGTTGTCTGTGCTGCAATTTTGTTGTAATGATTTTTGATCTCCTAATTGGGTGTTATAGGTTCAGCTGATACTGTACACTTACCTGTCTACTGAGTTCATTGGCACTGTTAACATATATGGTGCAATCCGTCGGGTTGGGACAGTTCTTTTGGTCATGCATACCCTAAAGTATTATTACTGGGTAGTGAATCCTCAAGATCGCAGTGGTATAACTCCCAAGGGCATAGGTACGTATTCATTTTTATTCTCACAAGCTGGTTTATTTTAAAAAATGATGTATACAATGTATAGAATAGAACTGTAAATGTTCCAGAAATAATTTTATTTTAATGAGGTAGGTTCACTGTGATGGGTCAAGCATGTGCTTTTGTCCATAGGATATTCTTAAAAGCTTTTTTTCACAATCTAATGGAAACTTTCTTCAGAAATCATATGCTCTGTCATCAAAGGCCTATGTGAATTAATACTAGATAAAAGTGGTCAGAGGAATGGTAGGGTTTTGGAAACAGCACTGTGCCTGGGAATGTGGTTTCTTTATGGAACTTGTTCAAGTACTGGACAGTCTTGAAGTGCTTGTAGGTTATAGTGATAATAGCAGTATAGCTGAAAACAAGCATAGCGAGTATTTGACAGATGTAGGGATCTGAACTTGTTGGAAAACTGCTTAATAAGGATGCTTAATCCAGACAGTGAACTCACGGCAAAACAAGTAATAAGAAAATTAGAACAGGTGTTTAGTACTTATGGAACACAGAACAAGAATACTGATCCTAAGAAAAAAGCAAAGGGAGTAGCTGCTTGACTAAAATCCAGTGCTGTAAAAGGAGCTGGAAGAAGTGAAGTGTGTACCAGCATAACATAAACACGTGCAGATGGAAGTGGCACAGAAAAGGGAACTAATGCTATTTGGAAATATGACTTTGCAACTCTTCTAATTGTTGTTCTGTGTTTTCTGGGGTTGGGCACACAGCCTTGGCAAAGGGTGAATAACTTCTGTCTCCCCTGTAACAAAGAAAGGCGCTGAAATATCAAGCAGAAGCAGGTGATGAGAGAGAGCTAGGTGTATGGGGAATGAGTGCTCCTTATATGTGTCAAACTTCCTGCCACCAGCTCCTCAAAATGACCAACCCTTCCTGCTAGAGGGTTGCAAAGATTGTTTTGTAGTACTTTGTATCCTGTAAGGAGCGAAGCATGTGTGTTTTCTCCTTTCTTTTTAGTGAGGACATGGATTTACTTAATTAGTTTCTGAACTGATTTTTTTGAGCTTGAGGCAAGTGTATGTGTAGGATGTCTTAGTAATACAGTTTAATGGCTTATTTTGACTCAGCCAGCCTATATTGAAAATAACTATTCTTAAACCAAATAGGCCTGTGGGCCTGTGCTGTATAAACCCAGACTTTTATGATCACTTATATTTGTTAGTTGATTTGCTTTTGCCTGATGGTTAACATCATAAGAACTGTGTACCTATGAGCAACTGTAAAAACTATCCCTAGAAATGTATTTGCAACAGTTCATTTGCTTTTGTATGAAAGCTTTCACTTGGCTTTGACATTTGGTTGCACCTGTTTTTTTAACCTTACCTCTCCTGGGAAGTACTCAGTGCTGGCGTATTTAAAAAGTTTCAGTGAAAGTCTGCTTTATACGGGAATGGCAGAAGCAAGTCCTTTTGACTTTGAGTTAACAAATTAAGTCAAGGTAATCTTTATATATAGCATTGTAAGATTGATTTTCTTTTTGTTGTGTATATAGCTAATGCGTAATAATGACATGTAGTTCTTCCTTTGAGCTTTAGTAGAACTTTAAAGCCAATTGTGAACTGCAAAAATTTGAAATGTGGAAATTCTGACATGAAGTTTTCATATCAGTCTTATTCCTGGCATGAATTCGGTTCACAGACACTATTAGGAAGTAGCAAAATCATGAAAAGAATTTAGAGGAGTTTAGAAAACTGTATTTAATAAAAGTCTTAGTTGAACCTCACTGGTCGTGGATTTTGCTAATAAACTATGACAAAAGGCATTACTGTTTTCTAGTCTGAAGTGGAGAAAATAACTTTATTAGAATTGTGCCTTCTTCACCCAGAAAACTCCATTTATTTTTCTTTATGTGACAATGTATACTATGCTAAGAATAACTGTTAATTTTCATTTCGTATACCTACTTTTCTTCTTTTGTAGATGGGCCACGGCCTACTCAAAAAGAGATTTTATCTCTGCGAGCATTCTTGTTGATGTTCATTAAACAGTTAGTGATGAAGGTAGGATAACTTTAAATTACGATAGGATATCTAAGTTTCCTTTCATAAAGAAGTGCTTCTTAATATAGCATTTTTTTCTAAGCATATTGAATTTTGTAAACCAATGAGTAAATAGAAAAATGTAAGGTGCATCTTTTTGTTGTGGCTCTTGCTACAGACAGCACTGCTAAAGATGCATTTTTCTCCCTTTTAAGCTGTTTTTCATCAGAAGCGGAGCTGTTAATGGTTTAACTTAGAAGTGTTTGCTACTGGGGAAATAAATATTTGATTCCTTTGTTCTTATCAAAAAATAAAAAAAAAGTTACCTGCATCAGAAGTGCTTAAATACTTAAGAACAACATTTGACATTATATGCTGTGGGCCAGAGGAGGGTAAGAAAGACTCCATCAATAAGTTTCCGAACTGTTTGCTAAACATTAGAGGAATATTGAAATACAGCAGTTCTACTGCTTATAGACTTTTCTGAACTTTCCTGTTGTAAGAGCTGATCTCTCATCTCCCTTCTGTAGACAGACTTCTCTGTGTTTGAATCTTAGCTCCCTTTTACCCTGGGTTGCCAAGGAACCAGTATGTCGTGTGCTGCTACCCTTAGCCCCAGCACTATGGAGGAGTAACTAACAGAAATGTTCTGCTCCTGACTCTCATACTCATACTTCAATTGCAGAACACCCAATTTAAAGAATCAGGGATGATTTAACTATCAAACTCTAAAAGACTTCTATTAACTGTTAGCTTCATTTTTTTTTTTTTTTTTTAAAATTCTGTAAGAGATTTGTAACTTGGACAGTTGTGGATAGAGTTTTACAAGGACACTAAAACCATGTCCATCATAAGAGATTGATTCTTCTGCAAGTTTTCGATTTGTTACACCATGTTGCAAAGTCTTTTCAGGAAATGAGAGACTTGCTTTAGAAAATAAAAGCCCTAGAAAAGAAAAAGCCTGCTTTTGCCTACCCTCATCCTATTCTTAGAACTGTTGGGTTTTATTTTATTTTCAACAGAAAGACCTCAAGGCATATTCCTGACATAGATGCCATAAATGATTTAAATTTTGTCAGAGTTGATAGCAGCTGAAGATAGTATTCTGTAATGGAAAAAAAGAAGCAAACTCATCTGTAGGCATAGCCAACAGGCTTATAGTGAAACATCCAGGTCTACTTTTGAATCCTCTTTGCCACCTTAGTTTAATTCTTCTATTGATAGGAAGCTCTCAGTTCAAATTGTCTGTATCAATTAATATGTGTTACTCTAACAATTTCATATACTATAGTATATCTAGCTTATTTTCATACCTGTATTGGAGCTGTCTTTAAGCACTTTTATAACCTTCAGTGGGTATTTTCTGGGCAGCAAAAAAGTTACCTTCCATCTATGAAGCTGCTGTACCAAGTGAAAACAAATTTGTCTTGTGGGACTTGCTCTGTATATAAACATTGCTTGTAATAATGCTCTTTTGGGAACAGTACTTTTGTACTTGAAAGATGATAGTTAAAACCTGATTGTTTTTAAAGGACTATGGAATAAAAGAAGACGAATTGCAGGCTATCCTCAATTATCTGCTCACTATACATGAGGTAATTTTTAATATGGGGGGTGTGTGGGTGGAGAGGTGTACTACTACTGCTGTTTGTGATCATCAAATATTTGAATATTTTCAAATATTAGCTTCTTTATGCCACAAGATGGCTCTGGAGAGGAAGTAGCAAACATTCTCCAACTCTTTAGTTTAGTGTGCTGAATTGCCAATATTACTGCAGTGATTTAAGCACTATGTTCAATGTTAGATTGAAGTTCATTAAGCCGGTAAGTCAAAATGGTTTCTTATGTTGTTCTGCAAACTGATTTACCAAGCAGAAAAACAGATGGTGAGACTGACTTTAAAGAAAAGAAGGCAAAACCTTGGTTTGTGCTGCCTAAGTAATATTTTTTATTTTGTTTTTCTCTCATTTTTATTTTGCTTCTTAAATAAAGCAATAAAATTGAAAACATGCATTAAAAAATAAAGATGTATGTTAATGGCATCTAAGAGAAGCATATAAACTTAATTGGGAGAAAATGTTGGTTACCACTGATACATCTGCATCTTCATATTTTAGCACAAGGAAAAGGCACTTTATGCCAGATGCAACATCAAAGACAAGGGAAATGGGGACATAAATCTAACTGATCTCATCTCTGTAAGGGTGCTTGAAGTGGGTAAAATAAGGAATTAATTGAACTTCACTTCAATCAGGATGGATTTTTTTCTTTTTTTGTTTACACCTATGTTTTCTTTTTATTCTCTGTGCTGGTTACTACTATTTGGTAGCACCATGGTCAAGAAATTTAAGTCAGTTTACTTTATATGGAGATGTAAAAAATAAGACTCTTTAACAGGTAAGAGCAAACCAAAATAGCAGAAGCTTTATATAGCCTTCAGATGAGGAGGTTATACTTTAACTATCTTAGCAGTTTGTATGGTCAAATCTAAAAGATCCATGAGTGCTGAATCCCACAGAACTGGATATCTAGTTGGAAATTGAGAAAAGCATCAATAAAAGTAAAGTTCAGTCTTCTCGTAGGGCTCATTCGTCAGTGATAGCATCTGTAATGTAAGCTATTAATATCACCAGGTGAACCCAGCTGTTCAGGGGGTGTAAACCTGTTTTTCTAATAGAGAAAGAATCAGAATATTTGTTCAAAAGTGTTGGTAAAGTTGGTTTTTTTTTTGTTTTTTTTTTTTTTTTTTAATAAGCCTTTATTTTAATACTAAAAAGAATAGGAAAAGGCAACAGTTGCATTTTGCGACTTTGTAGATTATTTTTAGTTATAATGAACTAGGAATAAATTAATAAACTGTAGTTTAGAATGCTTTAGACTAGTAGTATGGAAAATATCACTGATTAGCTTGCATTACGCATTTTAAATGTTGTCTGTGGCAGGTGGTGGTATTTTTTTTTTTTTCCTGGGGTGGACATCTGTTAGTAGAGATTTTGCATTAAACACTGCCCTGTGCCCCAGAAAATGTGCAGCAGTTTCTTTCTAGCTCCTGTGCAGTAAAAGATGGGGAAATACACATGCAAACAGATGAGCATGTGTGGAAGGAAATAGCATAGACCAATAGTCCATTCCCTGTCAAAGGCTTACATCCCAGACACAGATGTATCACTTTCCACTGTAAAAAAATAAAGGGGTATTATTTGGTAATATTTTCTCCTGTACTTACTTTCCAGATCTATAGCTCTTTTGATCTTGGCCTAATTGTTTTGGTCTTTAGTTTACTATTACTCTCCAGATCATTTTGAAATCTTTTGTAGTGGTTCTTTTAACCAAAACAATGTTCTAGCATACATGCATTTTTAATTCAAATTTGTAACTTTTAATCAACAGGATGACAATCTAATGGATGTCTTGCAGTTGCTTGTTGCTCTGATGTCAGAGCATCCCAGTTCTATGATCCCTGCTTTTGATCAGAGGAATGGATTACAGTAAGTTTGAATTTTGTAAGTGAGCAAGACGAAATAGTGTTGTGTCCGTACTGTTGCTTGGTAGAATTCCCATGAAATCTGAAAGGTCCTCGTCAGTATGTGTTGAAGTTTTAGACTCGTCATCTTGGAGATTTTTGTGTCCAGGTGTTCTTTTGACAAGAGGTGATGTTGGATTTATTATCAATGAGGGAATTTTTTGTGTGTTAATGTTTCCAAGCTGTCAGTCACACTTAAACAGGTAGTGATCAATTTGAGTTAGTCCATACATTGATGTTAAGTCTTCATGTACTAATGCTTAGTCTTTAGCCTCCCATTCTTGCATATATTTTAGAACTGAAAATGGGCTAACAAAAACTGGTTCAGATTTCATCTGATTTTTGTTAGCTTTCTTTCCTTTCTTTTTTTTTTTTTTTTTTTATTTATTAATCGTGTAAAGCATTGTGTGACTTTTGCAGAAGAAACCTTTTATTTGTTTAAATTTAGCACTTTGTGGTATGGATTGTTCACAATCTCTTTTTCCCAACCAACTGAAAAATATTGTTTTACACAGTATAGTGAGAGAAAAGTAGGGGAAGTAGCAAATTCTGTTAACAATAAAAGCACAACAGAAGATCTCCTAGAAAATGTCTAAGTTATGACTCTGATTTTGTATTGTGGCTCTCAGAGTGTGGTCACATTATTGAGCTTTTCTAATTTAAAATGAACATGCGTAGACATACTGGTGAAAAAATTGGATCAGGCAAACAAATGTGAGAGCTATTCCTATAAGGGTATATGGAGTAGTAACTCTCTTGCTGTGTAAAGTCAGAGTCTCATTTCATACATTTTTGTTGCACCTATTGGTTAACCCCTATTTATACATATATTTTTTTTCACTTGCTGTTTCTCAAGAGACAACATTCAGGCACGTTCATAATTGTTTTCTCCCCTTTTAGTGCTAGGCTGATTATTTTTTTTTTTTTTACCTGTTTTCTTCAGCTTTGACTTCATTTGTATGGTAATGTATTATGCTATGGGAAACTAATAAAAGCTCTAAATAATAAAGTATTTTAATGTCATGTTGGATCTCCAATACAATATGTTTGGTTTTATTTAACAACTGGCAGTAGACATTTTCTTTTTTATTAACTAGTATATGGGCAAGTCAATATGAATAGTGAGTCCACAGTGAGAAATCACTTTGTTTTCCTGTCTCGTTTGTTACATGCTTTCCTTCTGTATTGTCTCCAGTCACTTAATGGGTTTTTTGTATGCCTAACAATGCATCTACTTTTTGCAATTAAAACACTATATTCTTGAAATTAAAAAATAATTTTACAAGGCTTTATAAATATTTGGAGTTTTAATAATCGATCTTAAAAGTAAGCAATCTACTGAAGAAATAAGTGTAAAGAAATATTTTTTTTTTTCCTATGCAGTTAGGTAACACTCAGACTGTTCTGTTAAAACAAGCAGGGAAATGGATTATATTGCTTGAATGAATATTGTGTCGTGGCCTTGCTCGTTTGTCTGATTCTGTAGTTGCTGTGGCTGCAGCTTTCTCTAGGATGTTATTTGTTATAGATAACTGTTTTTTAATCTCTCCTGAGTTTTCACTTAAATCCTATTATGGGACTAGATTTTATTGTTTTTCTTACTTTAGGTGTCCTGCGTAATATTTTTAGGTGTGCAAAAGTGAAGGAATATATAGCTAGTGATGAGTGCTCAGTACAGATAAGGCCCAAAAACTTGAATAAGTCCCTTGAACTCCTTACAACTACTTAATAACATGGGATATTTTTGGACAGACTCAAGAATCATTGAAATCAGAATTTATTTTTTCCTTCCCCCTAATAAAGTGATAGAAATTTCCTCAGAAACTTACCCAGAAAATATTCACAGTAAAGGCTGAGTACTGTTTCTTCTCTTCCAATATAATTTTATGGAACATTAGGAAATTTAATCTTTTTTTCAGAGAGCTTCGTAGTCCATGTAGGTATTTCACAAATTCAAAGATCTGTCCAATACTATGAACTAAACTAAAATCAGACAGTGACATAGTGACAAGTACCTTAGTCTAAAAAATAGGCAATGAATGAAATTAGCTGTAACTGATAGATTTAGATGTCTTATGTTTTTATGGGAGCTTTACAAAGATCAAAAACTTGGATTTGTTATTCTTTACATTGACAGAAGGCCAATATTAGAATTTTTCACTGTGTAAATAAGCCTCATTTAATAAAAGATTAAGCTTTCATGTATGGCAAATAAATGTTTGAGAAGTTAAGATTAAGTACTAGTCCAATTTCTTTCTGTTCAGGGAGTGGAAGGTATAGATACACATGGTGACATCAGTGCAGTTATTACAGATGGAATTGGTAATGTCAAGTATATGTAAGGATACTGGACACTTCCCACTGTAAGACTGTACTTCCAATTGTTTATTAATTTACCAGAATTTAATCAGTTACATTGACACTTTCTTTGCTGTGTTTGTTACACTCTCATTTTCTTTCTTGGGAAAAATTCACCCAGAACTGTTCAGCTAGTTAAATCTAGTACTTTGCCACAGATGTGCCCTTTGCTCCCTTCTGCTTTCTTCTTAAACCTTCTTAGTGGAGAATCATAAGTAGGTATAGAGCATAATCATAAGGAGGCGAAGAGCAGAAACCGATGTAGGTGAAATGAGAAGAATGCCTCTTGACTTGGTGTCTTCCTCTATCCTTCCTGAGGGAGCAACAGCATGCACAGATGTCAAATATAGTGCTAGTAATAAATCCCTCTCCATACGTGGCTATTATCATCCATCCAGATTTATACTAAAACAATTGCTTGCTTAGTTTTCTGGATAAAATATCAGATTAACGCAGTTCCCAGTATAGGAATTGCAGCAGAATTTCACAGGCTATTTTATGTATTGATATTTGGGAGATATTGAAATTTGATTAAAAATCTCAAAATCTAATTATAAAATATGAAATCAAGCTATTGTGCTGTTAACAGAAACATCATGCTGGTTTTTGTAGTCTTATTAAAAGTCATTCTTTTAAATTAGACTCATACAAAGTTATTTGCAGTCTACTGCAGTTAATTTGTCATTCCAAAAATTGCTATGTACTTCAACTCTTTTAGAAATCCTTGTGTTTTCTGCTTTTAGGGTTGTCTACAAGCTTCTAGCATCACAAAGTGAAGGCATCAGGGTACAAGCTCTAAAAGTGATGGGATATTTCTTAAAGCACCTTGCTCCAAAGTAAGTACTGATTTCAGTCTTAAAACAAAAGCCCCCCAAGAAGAAGGAAGAAAAGGTAGGTTGTGACACATACATGCCATATATTATTTTGTGTGTATCATATACACATATGTTTGTACATAAAGTAATAAAAGCTATGTTGGAGGGTAGTCACTAAATATGCTTCACTGAATAGGGGCTACTATTCTTCAAGTACTCTTCAATTTGCCACTAATACATTTGCAATGTGGTGGAATTACTTGTTATTGGCAACTAGTGCCCAGACATTATCACTTCCTTACCAAGTTCATGTAATACTTGCAGAATGGCTGCCTGCTTTTTAAAGTGTTCTTTTTCCATAATTCCACTGAAATCGGTAGCAAGAACTAGACTGGTGATATTGAGCCCCATCTTACTGAAAAGTAGGTGTAATGTCTCCGGTTGACTACAATGGTAGATAACTATTGAGACTGCTGTCCATGGTTATATTTTTGAGTGACATGAGGACAGAGGTGCCCTTTCCTTAGTGTTTATCAAGAAATCCCTAAGGGTGTGTTTCAGCTTTTTGGGCCCATGGTTGAGTGGACTGCATTTGTGGAAGGAAGTTAGTTTTTTTCTGTCTTCAGGGAATGACTTGTCCTTTCAGAATTTGGATCTGCCTTTTTCATTAATCAAAAGTGAAAGACTTAAGGAACAACAAAGAAAAAGATGTTTCCAGTGATTTTGTGTTTCTTGAAGCATACTTTATAAATCCTTTTTTTTTTTTTTTTTTTTTTTTTTTTTTTCCCTAAAGCAAGTTGAATACATAAGCTTATTTTATCTTTCTATACTATTTTAGGAGAAAAGCTGAAGTCATGCTTGGACATGGATTGTTCTCTTTGTTGGCTGAAAGGCTGATGCTTCAGACAAGCTTAATCACCATGACCACATACAATGTCCTATTTGAGGTAGTAATATACTGTAGTTAGGATCCAATCTTCCTAATTACTTGTAAGACATTGTTAGAAAATTGCTTACATATTTGTGCTGATATGTTCCAGATGACATTAAACCTTGGCGTGATGCAGCTGAATGCTGCTTTTTTTTTTTTTAAAACTCACTACTTGAGATTCCTGCCCCCACCCTTAACTTGGTTATGCTCATTATGAACAATTTTAGATAATGAGTAACCTGAATGTCTCATGCAGACAGTCATATATATGTTGAATTTTATTATCTTGCCTTATGATGATTGTTTTGGTTAGATTCAGGTTTCTCTTCCAGTGTATTTAAAATTGTCAAGAAAGGCAAGTGAGTTTTTTGGATAATTTTTAGAACCATGGTGAAACGATGGTACTGTAAGAAGGATGTATCCAACTATTTTTCAGTAAGCCGTCTTTATGAACATTGATGTGGCATCGTCTTCTTTCTTGGTAGATTCTGACTGAACAGATTTGCACTCAAGTGATACATAAACAACATCCTGACCCAGATTCAACAGTGAAGATACAAAATCCTCGTAAGAATGCTATACATTTCTAAGTGGTACCATACAAAAAGTCTGTTCTTAAAAAAAAAAAAAAAAAGACATGAGAGAGCTTATTAATTACCTCCAGCAGTCTTTAGTTCTGATCTCAGTTTTACATTGTTTGTCTTAAAAAGGAAAGATAACATGCATTTAGTTGGAGTTATTTAGGAAGTATGTCTGTAGCTTTTTCAAAGAAGTTTTATATGTCTAAATGTGTATGTAGTTCATAACTCACCCTTTTTGGCTGTGTACTCATGTTATGAAATGGTTTTTCAAGACTTGCATGCACAGGATACTTTGATTTAATACATATTAAGGTTCCAGCAAAAATCTGATTGCATTATTTAGTGATGTCAGACTAAATTACCTGAAATATGGAAGCAGCCTTCATCTTAAATTACATTTGGTATGACAACACTAGATGGGGAGTAAGAGAAATGTATCTGCTCACTGTTTTGGTTAGCTTACTTTATGGGAAATATCTTGTTATGAAACTTTAGATGTCTTTTGTACTATAAGAAAATACTGATCTCCTTTCCTGAATTATATGCATTATTAATGTGCTCTGTATATAATACAATGGACTTAGGATAGCTTTGGGAGTTCATTTTTTTCTGGAGAAATAAGATTTTTCACTTTCCTAGTTGCTTTGTCATTAAATGTAGGCCATAGTTGTGGGTTTGCTTCATGTGGAAAGTGGGGGAAAAGAAAAGAAAGCAAAGCAGACACTGAGCAAAGAAATCTGGTTGCACTGTGCGATTTGCCTTCTGGTAAATCTGTATGAAGCAAGAGATGTGAGGAGATTTTTGTAACTTTCTATTAAGATTTTTGAAGTTGGCAGTCCCTGCTGTGGGTAATACCAATTATTTGTAGTGTGAGGTATGATTCTGGAATTATCTAGCTCTAGTAGTAAGAGTCACTTCTAGAGTACCTTTTTTAAGATCAGAGCTAATATTTTCAAATAAAGAATTTTAAAGAAATTGTACAAGGTCAACTGAAACTCTCACAGTGACCGTGTTCAAATTGCAGCCTAATTTATTTACAAAGTGCAAAGCGAACTTTTTTTTTTAAGTAACAAGAACGGTGACTGCCACACTGTTTCAAAAAATGGAATGTACCCACAAAGTTTACTGTCTCCTATAAATATAGAAAACACTGTGCTCATAAAAGATGAAATTTTATATCGGGAAGGCTTTGTCCCCTTTCTCAAACTTTTTTTTATAATAAAAATTGTTCAGTATAATCAGAAGTTTTTCGCATTCTTTGAAAATTCAGTATTATTAAGGTAGAGCAAAATCTATGCATTTTTCTCATGTATTGATTTTTATAACGGATACATTGTATTACATGAACTTCCTTAGAAAAGGGTTCTAACAGATTCTTACAGCTTGCCATTTGTCATGCAAAAACATTTGTGTTGCTTAAACCTGATAATTAAAAAAAATTTCAGAATAATTTAACTTGGATTCCAGTTTCTTCAACTGTATAGGCCTGCAAATCCCTGATGGTGACCAGGTTTGAGAAGTCTTGGAAGAAGGGATTTGTATTAGTTAAACCTTCTACTCAGAGATGTGATTTTTCTTGGTATAAAACTTTTTTAATGCAGTGTCAATTTTCTTGTACAAACAATATTGGAAGATGTGCTGTATTTTATGCTGTGCTTAGTACTAATATTTTGTTGCTTATGAACCGTTTTACAGAGATTTTGAAGGTTATTGCAATCCTGCTACGCAATTCTCCACAGTGTCCAGAAACATTGGAGGTTCGCCGAGCCTTTCTCTCAGATATGATTAAACTTTTTAATAACAGCAGAGAAAATAGGAGGTAAGGCAGCTTGCTATATGTACATGTATACAAAGTGAGTAGCAAGGTCTCCTAGTAAATTAGACTCATTAAGCAGATACAGTTTCATGTCTGTTCAGCAAATTCTGTGCTCAAGTAACTAGTCTTTAATAAGTAAAATTAGAGAAGCTTGCACATAGGAATTTTTTTGAACATGTTGAATTTCTGACTTAGCTGACGTATATTTCTAAGATACATTTTGAAATTTGATTAAATGGCATGTATGTGTTTTGCAGGAGTTTGTTGCAGTGCTCTGTCTGGCAGGAGTGGATGCTTTCCCTTTGCTGTTTTAATCCAAAGACTTCTGAGGAACAGAAGATAACAGAGATGGTGTATACCATATTTCGAATTTTGCTCTACCATGCAATCAAATATGAGTGGGGTGGCTGGCGTGTTTGGGTGGATACACTGTCAATCACACATTCAAAGGTGAGTGTTTGAAGTAGTTGGGAAACTGTTACACTGTGTAATTGGATTTAGAGCTTTAAAGTGCTGTGGCATACAGTGAGACAGTCTTGAATTGAAGGACAGTAGTTAAATAAAAGCACAGTGTTTATATCTGTTACTAGGCATAACGTTCACATATTTGACAATTAAATGTTAATTTTGTTGTTTGAACACAAATCTTTTTTTCTTGTTGCTGAAATGGTGATAATATTGGTTTATACTGAAAATGGCACATATTTTCAAAAATAAGATAATCAAATTTCAGAAGCATTTCTGAAAAAAATTAGTGCTGGTTTTGCTTTTAATTAATGGCTTGAACACAAGGTGGCGCACCATATCTATTCATAAACAAAAGTACCTTTTAGTAACACCAAAAGGCTGTAAAACAAACAAGTAAAAAGCAAAGAAATCAAAGTTAAGGCAGATGCTTCAGCTGTTAAACTGTCATGGAATACAGGGTGAGAACACAAATCCCTGCAGTATGAATGAGACCATTACCCTGCATTATTTTTCTGTCTGATTTTTTTGTTACAACCAGAATTATAGCATAAAAGTTATTAGTGGATCTTTGAACAAGGCACAGTAGGATAAAAGATAACTGCCCTGCCTTATTCTGAACAAGAGTAAGGCTAGCGTGGGCCTCATAATTATTCTGGTTTATCAGAAATATTTAATTAAGATGAATTAAATTAGACATTATATATTTCTAAATATGCACAACTTAACGGTGTGAAAAGGACATCTGTGAATCCTAAAGATCATTTTATGATTCTAAGGAATTGTTAGCATTTCTGAGGCCCTCAATTTTTTTTTTTCTCAAAAATTCAGTCTTTGCAAACATCAGGAATACTATTATTTTGCAGCTCTGTTTATTGTATTCATAGCTTTATGGTGGATTATTGGGCTATGGGGACACAAATGTAGAAATCTATATAATAAAAGTGTGTGAAATAATATTATTAAATAGTCACTTAGTTAAATGGAATCCAGGTGCAAAGAATCCAGGGCCAAATTTTAACCCTTACAGAGATTACATTTTAGTTGTTGAAATAGTCTTAATCTTTTGTGTCAGCTCTGCAGTCTTCAGAAAAGCTGTTTCCTCTCTTTCTCCCAAGATGCAGAGGGCGTGGGTGGAGTAGATTGTACAATGGCAAGCTATAGCCAGAGTAAAGATCCCTAAAGTGCTTTTATAGAAACTGGCATAATTTAAAGCATTTGTGTGATTGCTGGGAATTACTGGGGAACTGTCCCTGGGGAAAAATGCAGAGGTGAGTGAAGGAAGACCACCTTTTTACCTCTGTTATAGAGAGCTTTGGTGTATTGAATTCAAAAATTGTCTAGCACATAATCTTGTAAGATGTAGTGCTATTCTTAGAATCTTTTTGTAAGATAATGTAATGTTGGAAATCTCATTTAAACATCTTCTATGTCAAAGTGATTAGATGGAATTTTGGTCATTATCTTCAGTGACTTAATGTAGCTAATCAATGGTCTAGAGTTCATTGAGGAAAACCCAAGATTTTATTGTGATGCCATGGCCAAATGTTGAGAAAAACGTGGTTTTAGAAATACCAAAAAAAAAATGAGGTACAGATAAAGTTTTTTTTTTTTTTTTTCCTCTTCCTCTCCCTTGAAAAGCTGTATGTTTTTGTGCAATACCATAGTGAATGGGAAAATGACATGCCTCACTCCTTGTGTTTCTCATTTTTGGTTCCTGGCATACTGGCACAGTGAGGTATCCTTGGTTGTAGAAGTAACTTCCTGTATCAGTTTTCTCAAGTCCAGCTTCATTGGCTTTCTGGTCAATCTGTAAGGACTGTTTGTTCTTCCAACCTACTTTAGAGGAGGCTGAACAATGGCAAGCTTAGAAGTGTGTGAGTGTGGGCAGAGTTAGCAGCAGAGTAGTGGTGTAATTTTGAAGGAATTGTAAAGGAGTTCAGTTTGTTTGGACACCGGTGCTGCTAATATCCAGTTCCAGCAGCCTAAACAAAAATGATGAAACAACAAAAACACCCAAAACCAAACTTAACAATAGTGATGTGAATGATGATGCAATAATCAAGGATTTTAAAATTGGACTTTTTTCACCTTTATTATGCATTTGCTGTTTGAACTTTTTAATAAAAAATACATGCAACTAGCAGTATAAAGCTAGATGATATTTCATAACTATCTTTTAATTACATAAGCATATATTAGGATAAATCACAAAAAAAGCTTTTTGTGGTAAAACCTTACTAGTCACTTGAAAATGTCCTTATAAACTGATATTAATATCTAACGATAATGAATTTTTAATCCCTCGATTTTATTTATTTTGAATATTCTTGTATCCTGTTATACCAATATTGAGATTCATGTAGATTCACACATAGCACAGGGTAGACATAATTCAGTGGGTAAATTGTTTGATGCTAAGTGCATCTCAGATGTTTTTGATTTCTAGCATGCTTTCAAAGTAATGTGGGAATTAAGGGAAGAAAAATATTTCCTTAACATTGTAAGAGAATAAGCAATTTGTATTTTTATTATTTCATTTCTAATTGTATTGGGTTACTGCTTTTTTTTTTTTTTTCTTTTTACAACCCTTTGCGCCATTCTTGCCACTAATTTATAACACCATTCTGTGATAAAGAACTGGTACATAAAGGACTAGTGTTACAGAATTGGATAGGTTTTGTAGAGCTACACATCAAGATACATGCAGCTGCTATAAAAAGCCAAAGAAACTCAATTGCAATTTTATTGTCCGGTTTGATAGATTTCCTGCCACCTTTGTAGCAGGGAAGCTGTTTGTCACTGTAACCCTCTCCTCCAACAGCTGCACAGCGTTTTATAAGCAGCAACGGCTTTTCTAGCATAATTGCACTGCATTGGTCTCCTTACACTCAGAATTTAGAAGGTGTCTGCAACCTTTTTAATGCCACATTTCTTAGTATTAATCATGTATTTTGCTCATTTCCATATTATATTTTTTGATGTTTTCCTGATATTAACATGGTGTATACAAAGGTGTTTAATCAGTAGCTTCTACTTCAATAAAAATGTTAATGAAAAAAATTAAATCACAACTCTAGCTTGTTCTAACTAGTCAGTGCTTAATTTATGAAAGCATCTAAGAACTACTGGTTTTTAAACATTGGAACTATGCTAGCTAGGCCTTAGATTTTATCTGTCTAGCCATGTCACTTCATGAAAAGGACCAATGATATTGGGGTTAATAATAGGAAACAAGTAAAGAATGGTGGACAACTTGCCTTTTTGACCTTTCAGCTTCCCCAAGTTTTAAAAGAATATAATGATTTACACAGTATAATACACTCCTAAATTATCTGAATGCTTCAAACCACTGGGAAGAACTAACATTTGCTTATTTCAGGCCCTTAAATACATTTTGCTACTTAAAAGTTGCTTCATGTTACCATGTGATTTGGTTAAAGAAATTTGCATAAATTCTGATTATTCTTTTTTAGTAGCTCAAGAAATTTTTCTTGCGTAAAAGTCAGAAATGTTAATATGTATAAGCTAAATTTTTATTGCTGTATAAGTGGAAAAATTCTCTTCAGTGATCTGAATGAGAAGAAGTATAATTTTAAAATGTTAGTACTGTGACTTTAACATACAGTGTATTTCTAAATAATTGTTAGTTTTCAGTCTAAGAAAGTACAGTTGTAATAAACAGTGGTCGATGTTAAATAAATTTGTATGTTCTTTGGTGCCTCACTCATTTAATACAGGAGACCAAAAAAAAGGTGTGTACAACATCTACAATTTACATGTTATGTTTGCCTGATTTTCATCACTGTCAGATGAGGGAAAACCAGCAAAAGCATCAAAGATTAGGTGGTGGAGGAGTTAATATATGATGGCAATTTAAAAACTAATTTGCAGAGAAGTAAACACGGCTCAGTAGTTTTAGAAAGTAACAGGCCATCAGGATCTCTTGAGTCTGAATCCAGTTGGCATTCATGAGTTATTGAGGACAGTTTTGTCTCAATTTTTTCTCCCTATCATGAAAAAGGTAGGGTCTCCCACAGTGGTACGTGCAGGCATTGTTAGCTCTAGAGCATTTTGAAGGTTTCACACGTTCTTCAGTCCTCTGAGAAGTGTGTCTGCATTGCCCTGAGAGGAGAAGCAGGAGTAGCAAGCCAAGGGAGTCATTGTACTACGGCAGGTTCTTTGGTTTTCAATTGTGCGATGCCCAATATATCAATGAAGCAAAGCTGGTGGAGGTGCAAATGAATTAGCATGCTTGAGCTGTTTAATTATGGGGTTCATTCTTAAGGTATAAATAATTATTTATTAAAAATTGTTGCGCATTCTGTATAGAAATGATTCTCAGGAGGGGGGGTCACCTGGAATACAGAGAGCAGAAGGAACTTGGAGACTAGAATGCGCAGCCTTCTTTAAAACTGCATATCCTCCAAGATGTGTGGTTATGACATGATCCTTCACCTTTTCTAGGTGTTTCCTTGTTACAGCTTCTTTAGTAGGTATGTGGGAAGGCTTTTCCTAATCGATGCCTCTGGGAAGAAGAAAGTATTTTCATTATTCAGCAGGCAGAATAGTTGAGAGGAGGGATCTGTATCACTGATGGGCTCTTATGCATGCAGCATATATGGTTAATAGGGAGCTCCTCCACCTCATTATTCACTCAGTTTGAGTGAGTGGAATGTCATGAATAAAGCTACAGGATGCTAAAGTTTGACTAAAGAGGGTGAGCAAGGTAAACTGAGACTTTATGAAGCAGTAAAGAACAGATCAGCTGGGTAGATAAAGCTGCACAGAAGACTTAAGGGTGTAGTAGAAATTTGCTACTGATTGAGAAGTGCCAGTTATCAAAAAGGAAGAAATGTGGAAACATTTGCAGTGGAAAGAGCTGATGCATAAAGAGGCAAACAGCTATGAGATAGTCTTCCTAAGCAAAGATGACCTGAAGAGAGTATGGATTCTCATCTGTATAACTCAGTATAAAAATTGTTGGACGATGGGAGCTGTGTCTGCAGCCTCAAGAATTGTTAGTGACCAACTTTGCTGGTGCTCCAAAGTTTCAGGCAAACCTCCTCCATGCTTGCTGCTACTTCTGTTCAGGTTCTGGCTGTGTTATGGCTGTGGGGACTGAATTGGGCCTCTGGGCCATGAGTTGAAGTGATGGATGTGGAGTCTTTGCTACAGGGCTGCCAACAGCGCATGGAGATGTTAGGAAAGGATGGCCAGAGAGGGAACTGCACAAGGCTGGTAGCTGGGTATTATGACAAGTCAGAGTGGTAAACACTGAATATAGTTACAACATATTTTTGTTCATAATGAAGTATCAAATGTGCACAAGGCAGAATTTGACAGTCAGCTGCAAGAATGTTGGCAGGGATTGATAGAGAGGAAATATATACTTTGAGAAGATAACATGCTCATGGCTTGCAGTTTAAACAAATTAAAAGCAATAGTTGCATTAGTGAAAATGAACAAATACATGTTTGGTTTGCTGTTTCAATTTATTGTTGTATAGTGATGTCACAGTAAGCTATACCTTGACTTGATCTGAAAATGGAACGCTGCCAATGTAAGTAAAATTATCTCCCATATAAGCAAAGACTTTTACAAGTTATATTGGCTAGTACTTGCTTTCTTATTCTAGAAATTATTTGCATGCATATTTTTTTTCTCAAGCCGAGGAGAACAGAGGCCAAAATATTGCAGCTTGGATGAAAATGAAGGATGCAGAAGCATTAAAATGTCTTGGTACAGCGGTTTTTCTTTCCCTTCATCCCCCATGTGCCAGCGAAGGCTGTTTTGGTGGAAGCTTAGACTTCTATAGAAACTTCTCATATGTAGTGTCCTGCATAATATATGTTAGTTTGCTTTTCTTAGCTTTCTTTTGTGAACTACTCAGAAATAACTGAGAGATTCTTCAGGTCAGTGGGCTGCAGACTGTAAGTCAGCATACGGTGCACACGGTACCTTTGTATCTTTCACTTCACCAAATTGAAAATTAGGCTTGATATCTTCAGATATTGGTGCCTCCCACCTAAACAGACCCGGTTTTGTTTGGAGAATAGTTTCCACTTTCAAACAGTACTCTTGCTAGAGGAGAACTGGAAAAACAGGTCAGTAAAGTCCTTGTGAAGATTTAAAAAGTTGTAACACTTTCTGGAATTATGAAGAGTGTATTGATGGTGTCAGCAGCCCAGGAGCTAGTTTGCACTGAGCAGACTATAAGGAAACATCAGTACTATATAACTGTCTGACCTGTCTGGCAGACATTCCCTTCCTCTCTCTACAAAATTGCCCACCTGATAATGGGGGGGGAAAAAAAAAAAAAAAAAAAAAAAAAAAAAAAAGACAAAATCTTAATGTATAGTTAAAATATTTTCCCTATGTTCTTTAACGCAAATGTCAATCATCTTAACCTTTTTCATGGCCGTATGCTAATTTTTCTCCTTGGCAATTAGTAAATGTTGGATGTCAAATTAAGTTAAAATTAATGGCAGAGGCAAATGTTGCAGTTATTAGCTCACAAGTGTCTTTAACTAGTAGTGCGTAGACATGCATTCCAAGCACTGCAAACAGTTATGGATTAACCATCAAATGATGGTGAAGATTAATGATTGGCCTTTTAGCTCACTAATTTAGAACAATTTCTAGCAATTAATTTTGTATTATCAGCTTTACAGTTGCAGATGCCTTAAGGAAAATAAAAAATGACTTCAGTACATTTAAGGTTCTTCAAGCTAACAGTTGTCTTGTAAATTGCTGCATGCTTGCAGTTCCTAATGGTTAATCTTCAATACAGTTATATACTATCTCTGTCTACTTGTATTTAGTAACCATAATTTCTACTTAATTTTCCATTTTCATTGATACTGCTTTTGTTAACCTTAGGTGTTATCTTTGTAGGGTATATTGTTTGGCTTTGAACTTGTGTGCTCCATAAATCCCTTGTCATACAACAGAAGTGTTGGGGAAGGATTGTCCAGTGCCTCCCCCATAGTACTGCTATTACTTGGTTTCCTGTCAAACCAAATTACAAATTAATATAGCGAGCAGAACTATTTATATAGGTTTGTTGAAAAGTTGGATTTTACAAATCAGTATTTAAGTTTTTCTGCTTTATATAAATAAGAAAACCTCAAAATTGAAATGCATATTTGAAAAATACAGCTTTATGTAGTCTAATTTTGTGCATTGCTATTTTAATTTGAATATTATTTAAAGGACAGTGTTTAATACATTATGTGACATTAATTCTTTCTGATGTTTAGTAGAAGTAGAAATTGCTATCCTTTCTAAGTGGATTTTGTTTTTTTTTTTTTTTTTGTGTGATGTTCTGCAGTTCTGTACTGTCTAATTTTCTTTACCAGTGTGTGTTTCATTGCAGTTTCTTCCATTGTTCTTAAATCCATGTAGATTCTCATCAGATTGTCCCTGGATTTATTAGCCCATAAGTTTACATTGCCCATCTGTAAAGACAAGTTTTCTGTGTTGACCTTCTTGCCACTTTTTTTTTTTTGTAGTAGTGATTAACAATCCCGAAGAGCACAGTTTCATTTCCAGAGTGTTGCTCTGTAATGACTTCCAAACCATTGACTAGTCCCTGTTTCAGATGAGACTGACTGTGAAATTATATTGCATCCCTGTGCCATACATTATATTTTTAACTGTTGACCATATCTGTGCAATGATCAACTTGTTGCAAAGTTGGTTGCATCTCTAACCTACACAGTCAGTAGAACATACTTGTAACTTTCAACAGTCTTGGTTGGAAAAATAGAACTGCTCAGTTTGTAATTCATGATTCGTGTGCTGACATTCAAAATTAAAAGTAGGTTGCTTTTACTCATGCATTGGAGTTTAATGAGACTTACACTGGAACGATACATGAAAATATGGATGTTCACCCTATTAAATATTTTTTTTAAGAGCTGGAAAGGTTGCAGAACGCAGGCACAGGAAGGACTCTAATCCTTCAGAACAGAAGTTCATTCTTTTTAGATGATCCTGTTACTTCTCCATCTTTTCGGCTTTTAAAAACATTGTTATAGTATGTTAAAGAAAAAAAGGCACCTTGAAAACATGTTATTTCTTCCCCATTGAACTATTTTAATAACTCAGAAATGCAGACATAATGAGTGACTAGAAATTGAAGCTAGACTTTCAAAATTAAGAAGGATAGTTTTTTTTAGATGATAGAATAGATACAGAATAAATGATCTGGGGGAGATTTAATCTCCTGATTTCTAAAATCACAGCTCACAACTTCCTGGATGCTGTCATACAATCCATGTTACTGGGCTTAATGTGTAGGAAAGTGGGTTAAAAGCAAGGTCTGGGCTAGATGATCTGATGTTACTTTCTGGCCTCAACCTCAGTGATCCCTTGAAGTTCTAGGGGAAAACAGCTGTAACAGAACTGAAGATGTGCTTTTAGAATGCATTTAAAGTTATATTCCTTGATGCTTGGAATTTACTTTAACCAGGTTGGTAATTTATCAAAGCACTTACATAGATAGGGCTGCCAGAACTTATAACTTTATATTGCTGTTAAAGCTTGTTGTGTTTTGTAAGCATCAAGCATTGCTTGATGAAGCTCTTGCAACACTGTGAAGGTGCTCTTTTTGCAAGGTGGATTTAGTAACTGCCAGCCCTGCAAAACATCTCTATGATTTGTTCCATTAAGATTGAACTGTGGCTGCTATTGAGTATGTTCTGTGAGTTGTACTACTTTCCATTGCACTCAAGTTTGAGCACTGAAGAAAATAATGTTTTGAAATAGGTCTATCCAGCCACTCTTTTGTGATCATCTTGATGTCATTGTGCCTATCCCTATTTGTACTGGGGAGAGATGGCCACAGTAGTACTCTAACTTGATATACATCTCTCCCCCGTTTGCCCCCTTCCACAAAAAAGAAAAAGAAAGAAAGAAAGAAAGAAAGAAAGAAAGAAAGAAAGAAAGAAAGAAAGAAAGAAAGAAAGAAAAAGTGCCATTCTCATCTTCATCTTTATCTTGCTTTGCCTTGGATCAAGGGAACTAGTGAAATAAGATTTTTGAGGCTAAACCTGAGACTTGTTCAACAGTTCTGGAAGCAGTGCATAGCCAGAGCAGAATCCAGGTCTCGTACTCAGAAGTAGTTTAACCATGTTAAAACAGGAAGTACGCAGTGTAGCTAAAGCCTGAAAATACTTTCAAGGAGTCATTTTTCCAATGTATTTTTCAAAATGAATGTTGCAATAACAAGTCTGATACTGAAGGCAAAGTGAATAAAGGCAGCTATGTTATCACAGATTTGTTACAGCTATACTCGTACTGAGTAGGTAATGTGTATACATACTGTGGGTCTGTGTACTTTCTGGGAAGTATAGATGCTAAGTTCTTCTGGAAAAAAAAAAAATCAACCCACAGTATTTTTATTTGTTGAATGTCTCTTTAGTACTTCTTGGAATAAAACTTTATAGTAATTTTGGTGATGGAAGAAGCAACAGGGAGAGAGAGAAGAAAAGCTAGCTGGAGATAAGCTCAAGTTGTCAAGATTTCTTCTTCACAAAAGTAAAGATGAGAACAAAAGTAGCAGCTTTGTCTAATCATGTTTTTGAAAACAAATTAGAAGTGCAAGGGGAAGCTTATTAGCATAATCTATTTTGGGTTGCTTTTGATATCCTGTTTGCAGTACAGTTCAAAAAGGGAGTATTTCTAAAATAATAATGCCTGAACCCCTATTTAGCAATACCTTATAATCAAATATTTTATAGATCCATTGTGGCAGATGGATGAAAATTCAGTCATTTGTAATTATTCATGCTTTTTTGTTTGTATGTAACTGATTTAAAAATAGTATAGGAAGACTTTTTTTTTTTTTTAAACAGGAGGAAGCTATCCCAGTTCCGTTACTAGGGGCTGAAGTTTCAATTAAATGAACCTGAACAAATAACGTGTTTCAGGTCATGTGTTAGAATCGTGTACCACTCCTACAGTACTTTAATTTAAATTTGATTAGTAGAAAAAATAGTATACTAAAGAGCTAATGTTGACAACACAATCTGCCAAGAATATTCCTTTTTATACTTGTTCTTTCTTTGCTGCTCTGTTAACTATAATTTTTAGTACCTTTTTAACAACCTGTCAACGTAGTTTTTGACTCTACATTATTGTCTTAAGAGAAAGTATTCCTACTGACTAATTGTCACTTTGGATACTGCATAAATGGAATTTTTAGATGAGATCTAAATGAATGAGTTTAGTATATGAAAGAATAAGAAAATGTGCATTCATATATTTAGTAAAATGTATTCCTCTGCGTTGTCTATGGAATATATTTGTGATAAAGAAAATAGTTTTAAAAAAATAAAACCCTCAGCTGCAGCTTATAGGTTGGGAAAATTTTGGGAAGTAATTGAGATGAAAAGAAAAATTTGAGAACAGATAAATAAACACTTCTCTTATAGAAGGTAAATCTAGATCCTAAATAGAAAGGTATGGATAAACTAAATTGATGACAATGTAATAAAAACTTCAGTTTAGCGAGATTTTCTTTCAACACACAGCTATTTATTTGGGCAAATCAGTTTTATCAGTATGCATATAAAGAATTCTTCTATCATAAATTTTTTTTTTATGTACCTAAAAATAATAATAATTTTTTTTCAGCTCATCTGTAGGAAGGTTTTCTCACCTGAATTGGATTGTGTAGCTCTTCTTATGTGCCTTTTAGACTGGGTGAATAGCATTTACCAGAGGAAAAGTCCTCTGGGGAATTTTAGGTATCATTTGGAGATCCGCAGGATTTTGGCTTTGTTACATGCCTTTCTCTGCTCTGATTTTGTGGGATAGTAGTTTTTTATGAAAACTTCTCGAAAGTTTATTTATCTTTGTGAATTGTTGAGCACCTGCAAGGTGCTAAAATGATACGAAAGCTCAACTACAGTAAGTGCCCCTGCTACTTGTCACAGTGTCTTACAAAAAAATGAGATTGTCACCTATCTCAAATTTAGTAATTCCCTGGATGTTATGATGTGGCATTTTTATCTGTATCCTTTACAATTACATGAACACAAGTAGCACAGATAACTCTAACTACAGATTACTGTAATTAGCCTAGGAAATAATGCAAGTGTTAACTCTAAATATTAAACTTTAAACATTTTGACATCTTTTATTAGGATTAGTCTTTAAAACTCTGACTAATAAACATCTAATTTCCTGTCCTTAGGATTTTAGGATTAGGCTAGGATTTTTTGACCCTGGTGTTGTTTTTTTTTTGTTTGTTTGTTTTGTTTTGTTTTTTTAAAGATTTTATTTCTTTTGGTCAGGAATAACAGGTAACTTAAACTTGGTTGCAGTTGGAGTTATCTCCAACGTGAGATATACAAGGACAGTATTTAATATAAATTTGTAGTATAGCTTTGTGATTTGAGCAATGATTTTGTCTTTTTTTCAGAGAAAACAGTCAATATATAATTTTTAAAGTACTTTCAACTCTGTTCCTTTAGGTAACTTTTGAAATGCACAAAGAGAGTCTTTCTCAAATGTACAAGGAGTACCAAGGGAAAGGAGCTGAAGGGAGTGGAGTGCGTTCTTCAGTTCCAATTAGAACAATTTCTGGAGTTAGCAAGGAAGCTGAAACCAAGGGAAAGCAACAATGGTTGGAGTTAAAAGAAGATACTGATGCTCCTTCCTGTATTATTGATGATGATGTGGAGTGCAGTACTGAAAAAAAAGAGACAAATACCTCATCAGATGGTGACCAGCAAACTCACTCATTGTCTAATCATAGGGAGGAGTTAGAGGAGGAAGTCAGGGAGACGACACAGGATTTAAAAGCAGTGCTTTGTGTGGAATTTTCTCCAGAACCAGAAGCAATAAAGCCCAGTGTTTCAGAAGTTAGTACTGGAATAGCTGAAGCAATTGAAGATTCTCTGAGCAAAGCAGATGAGCTTGTGAAAGAAACAGTGGCTGTCACTGATGCTTCTTTAGCAATACAAGCTACTTTGGTAGGAGAAACTCCCGAGAGTCCAGAAAGACTGGAAAAATCAACAGTAGAGGTGGAAGATGAAGATGACTTTGTTGATTTGAAAGAGGAAGGCAGTATGCCTTTACCTTCAGAGGAGTTTGCAGAAATGAGCAAGGAATGTAGCTCTAATGAAAGTGAAGTGACAAGGCAGGAAAAAGCAGTAGAGAAGCAACCTGAATCTGTGCTTTTCAAATCTAAAGATACTGAACGTGTGGAAGGAAAAGAACAAGAACTGACTTCCTTACCGGAAACAGTGAGTTCTGCAGTTCAAGAAGTAGTGACTCAACCAGATTCAGAAGGGAAAAAGAAGCTGGAGGAAGAAAAGATGCTTCCTAGTGAAACAAAAACAGCTGAAAATGCAAATGCACACGTGCCAGAGCTTGCTGGAGCCTCTGACAAAAGAATCGCCAAGCTTGATGCTTCCAATGTTGCATCAGATACAGAAAGACTGGAACTGAAAGCTAACACATGTCTAGAAACACCTCTGCCCCCCAGACCCCTACCTGAGGTAAATTCTACCTGTCCTTCATCTGTCTAGCTTAGTACTTAAAACTAAAGGGAATCTTGTCTTCTATGAGATTTTTGAAAAAGTTTGGCCATCCACACTTTAGGGATTTTAATGTCTGTGGATTTTGTGGCTTATCTAACGAATGTTTTTAACCATTGATTAAAATGACCATTATTCTTACTAACCTGTGTAATGAGAAGTCTCTACGATGTTATTCTTTGCACATCCACTTATGGATGCTGATGGAGACTGAGTATTTGGCTAGATGGGCACTTCATCTGTGTTGGTACTTCTTAAGTTTGAAGAATTGAAAGAAACATTTCTATATTCTGAGAGGATTTTAGCTAGAATTTCTTCTACTTCTTTACTCAATGTCCCTTTTACTCTTTTCAATCTGATCTCTTATAACCTGAACTGTTAGAATTATTGAGAAGCGAACATTGCTTGTGCAGAAAAAAATAGCATTAAGTTTCTTTCTTATCCTGATGGAACTTGTCAAAATATTTTTTACAGTAGCTCCTGTGCAGATGCATTATATATATATATATATTTGAAGCTATAAAGTTTGGTAGGACTGTCACTCCATGTCAGCCTACCTTTTTTGGTGCAAGTGTAATTTAGAACTGGGCTTCTGTTGCATACTGCAGTGTTCCACCCCTCTAGTCTTTGGTTTCTAACTCAGCTTTTCATGGTTAAATAGTCATGTATCTGAGTACTTCCCTTCTGCAGAGATACCTGCTAATGGATGCTCTTCATTCTACACCATTCTTCCTTAAAGGAGGAAACCCACTGTCTACAGCAACATATGCTCTCCCTGTGGTAAGGTTGGGTTGCTGCTTATATATGCCTAGACACAGGTGTGGTAGTGCAGCTGTAGACTAGTTTGTAGGTTTGGTATATCCAGTTAATAGCATTTATTTAATAGTTTTGGCTTTATTTGTAACCATGTACACAGTCAATTTGTCGAATATTGAAAATCTAAAGTCTATTAAATGCATTTAAGTGTATGTCATGGAAACTAATAATCAGAGTGTGTTGGGTTTTTTTTTGTCTGCAAACTATGTATTTAGACCTCAAGGCAGCAAGATTCTTCAGGACAAGAGCTAACTGCTACATCAGATGGGCAGAGAAGAGACTCTAGGTCAACTGTGTTCCGTATTCCTGAGTTTAAGTGGTCACTGATGCATCAGCGCTTGCTCACAGACCTACTCTTTTCCATAGAAACAGATATACAGATGTGGAGAAGGTAAATTTCTATGCTTTATATGGAATGATCTAGACTTTGTTGAAACTGCAGCAGTCACTCTTTGACTTCGACTTTTGCTCATCTGGTATTTTACTCGTTATTCAGTAGCTTTACTTATTTTGCGACCTATACCCAAATATTCTCAGATTTTTTTTAAAGACTCTTGACAAACATAACTGTCTATTGGTTGAGAGCCTGCACACATATTTTGACTGAAATCTTGGCTACGTTTAAGTCAGTGGCCGTCTTGCTGTTGATTTTTATTGGACTATGATTTTCATGTTCCTAATGTATATAAGGGCCTGCATCTTTTATTAGTATCTAAATATGGACTAAAAAAAAAAAAAAAAATCTATCCCAAATAATATTTATTACTTCTGCAGTTACACGTACTATGTTGCTGCTTTGATAGGGTTCTGTGAACACAGATGTTCTATACATTTAAAAATTTATTTGTAAGAGGGATCTGGAGTGTATATTCAAGATGAATTTAGTAGAAAAAAAGGAAACTTTGAAGACAGTGGTAATTCTGCATTTTAGGGTTAAGATTTAATGACTTAAGCAAGAGTGGTATCTATTATCAGTTTGTAGTAGCAAATGTCATATTTAAATTGAACCATATAGCTGTACTGACCTGATAAAAAGGGGAATGCGAGGATGAAGAAATAGAGTATTTCAGTGATTAAAACAATTGTAACTGAGGTGAATTTTTGACTGAGTATACTTTTTAGGATATGAGTAAATTAACTTCTCAGGACACCATCAGATATAGCTAAAATATATTTTTTAGTTTAAGTTCTGTTTGGAAAATCTATTTCCATATTTACCAGGATTTAAATTTGTTATTATTTTTTTGTTGTTGATATTAAATTTCTCTGAAAATCCCTTAGTATTTGCTTTATTTTCCCAAAGATTTAACTTTAAATCTAGTTCACACTCCCAGGAAATCTTATTGTATTGCCTGATACAGTGAATTTTGCTATAGCAAGTAATCATACTTTAGCCTATAATGTATCTTTATTTGTATGTTGATTGACACACATCTTGATGTTTTTTAGCAAGCTATGATCTGGGGAGATTTGAGAACAGAAATTAAAGGTATTTTTAAATTTAGATTAAGGTACATTGGTTGACCCTTACGGTCATGTGTTGTTTGCTGCCGCCCTGGTAACTGTTTGGTTTTAGTTTTATCAAAGCATAAAGATGCTAAAATACCACAAAAATAAAGGTGTATTCTGATTTTTTTTTTTTTTTTTTTTTTTTTTTCTGGACAGCCATTCTACAAAAACTGTGATGGACTTTGTGAATAGCAGTGACAATGTCATATTTGTGCACAACACAATTCACCTCATCTCTCAAGTGATGGATAACATGATCATGGCTTGTGGTGGTATATTGCCGTTGCTTTCTGCTGCCACATCCGCTACTGTAAGAAATTCCATTTTTATTTGAAAATTTATCTCTTGCTGGAGGTATGCCTTTCTTTATACAGTGTATTAACTTATTATATCTGTCCTTTCGGGCAACAGGAATGTGTGTGGGATATTTCCACAAGTGTCTCTTTCCTCCCTTTGCTACCTCCCTGCTCTCCCTAAGATAAATTGAGTGCCTCCCCTCTGCCTAAAGACATAAAAAGAAGTTGCCTAGCTTCATTGCCCCACAGTGGTCTGGAATGGGATTAAAACCCAATACTAATGATTGTTCATAGAATATAACTAATAACTACTTTTAAATGTGGCTGAAAATGGACTTTCAGAATACATTCTCCTTCATTTACGTTGTAGAAATATCACCTTTGTGAAGAAGTAAATGTTGCTTTCAATTTTTCTCTGTGTAGCATGAATTGGAGAATATTGAGCCAACTCAAGGACTTTCAGTAGAAGCATCTTTAACATTTCTCCAGAGATTAATCAACCTTGTGGATGTGCTAATTTTTGCAAGCTCTCTTGGTTTCACTGAAATTGAGTCTGAGAAGAATATATCATCTGGAGGAATTCTGCGACAATGTCTTCGTCTGGGTAAGCAAATACAACCACTTAATGAGTATAGGAGCTTGTTGTTACTAAATAGTTAGCGATTGTTAGCTTTATTTTTTTTTTCTGTCATTTTTTGCTAAATCAAGATTAAATTTAGTCAATGAAGCATTGGGTTCTTTTACTATTTTACTATTACTGTATTCTGCAATGCATATATATAGGGTTCTTTTACTCTTTAAAAAGTTTAAATAAAATAAATTATTAAATTTGGTAGCCTGATTGTTGTGAATGCATGTTTTCATTTTATCCATGGAGATATTTCTTTTGCCAAAGTTCCTCAAATGGTCAAGGCTGAAAATACAGCAACTTTAAGAAAAAGAAATCTTGTACTATATACAAAAACATGGGCCTTTACAATATCTAGAAAAGAGGTTTAAATCTTGAGGTCAGTAGGTGAAGATATGGTGAAAACTAGAGATGTAGATTTCTAAAGGGTAGGGTTCAAATTGGACAGTAGTTGTATCCAGTATTATAGTATGTTTGCATCAAATTGGATTGAAAGAAATTGGTCATTAGTTGAAAAGCAATGACTATTCTGGAAATGAGAACATAGAAGATCGTAACTGGGTTCAGTTCGTTAATACAGGAGGAGAATATTCATGCTAGTTGCATGCTGTAAGACTTTTTGTAATGAAAAATATAATTTGCATGAGTGCCAGAGCAGCTCAGAGCCTCAACAGTAACTAGCCTTCCTCTCCCTTTCTAGGCAATTAAAACTTTGTGCAGGTAGAACAAGATTTATGGGATGCAAGCAGGTATAGAGGTGGGGTAGTTCTTTTTTCCTTTGAAAATAACATTAGAAGATGAAACAGGTACAATTGTGAAGCTAAAAAAAAAAATTGTGTAATTTCAGAACATTTAGTCCAAGAGTAACACAGCATTTTGAAGCAGACATTGTCATTTTTTTCACTAGTGTATTACTTGTCTTTCTTCCTTGCTAGACTGTGAAATTTAGCTGTCTTCACCCTCCCTGCCCCATGGTCGTATGCATGGTAAAATTTCAGGGAGGGATGCTAACTCACTTGGAAGTATCCATTAGATATAGTGTACAAGTTCCAATAACTTAGCATTAATTATTAGTTATAAATTATTGAAGAATTTTGAGCATTGTTTTGCAACTATTTAAAATTTATGAAAGCAAAATATTTTACTGATGTACTTAAGCTTTTTAGTTCAAGTGATAAACAGAAATGTATTATACATCTCTAAGGGATGTAGACAATACTATTTCCTGAAGTAATTATTAACATTTCTTTTCCCTTCAAGTATGTGCAGTAGCAGTAAGAAATTGCTTGGAGTGTCAGCAGCATGCACAGATGAAGCCTACTGGAGACACTGTGAAGAGCCAAAAACCAGTGCAGGGCTTTATAGGAACAGGAAAGTCTGCAGCAAAGGCAAGTGTAAGACCACATTCAGGAACACAAGTCAATAATTATTTACTCTGTGCAGAGGGATACATTTTTAAATTTATACCTGAATCACTGATACTTTAACAGAGCTGAAGGGCACGAAGACTGGAAATCCTGAAGTAGTTTTTCCAAGATGTGAATTTAACATTTACATATTTAATCTTCCACAGTGACATGGATCTGTCACAAGAATTTGCCATATTTTTTCTTTTTTACTTTAAAGATGAAATGCATATTTGATTTTTGTGCTCTAGTTCTGACAATATGATGAACAGTGAATGATTGTACACACTTAATGATTCTTGGTAGAATGCTTTTAAAAACAGGATCTGTAACAATTGCTTTTTTTATTCTAGAGTCCAGTAGACATTGTGACAGGTGGCATTTCTCCAATACGAGACCATGACAGACTTCTGCAGGATATGGATATTAATCGACTTCGAGCAGTGGTGTTCAGAGATATAGTAAGTTATAATAATGTTGTTTTCTTTATAGCTATATTTCCGCATATATCTGTTTGCTAAATGCTTGCTATGTGTTACACAGTTTGGCTGAATTGAATTTACAAAAACTGAATATTGCTCGCAGTAATTAGGAACTTGTAATACTCTGCAGCTGTTGTAGTGTTTGGGATTGGAAAGAGGGAGAGCTGAAAATTGCTGCCTGCTGACCAGGCTCTTTGGTGTGTTCCTAAGAGCTGATTCTCTGGAATTCTGCCTATTGTATATTAAATATGTTGCATTTAGTACAAATATATACTTTCACATGCTGTACATAGACAAACTGTTTATGAATACTGTTTATTATAAAGATGTTGATGTATACTTTTTGAAAAATTAGTATCTTTCTAGCTAATTAAAAATTAGAGCTCATCTCTAATTCCTTTACTTCCCCTCAGAGGAACCAGTTTGTGTGCATGTGCTGTAAATATGCATATGTTTTTAGTCTTGAATTAACTAAAAATATCTTTGTCTTATGTCAGCAACTTTATAGTTGCTAATATTGAGGAAATTGAGATTGATTGCTTGAAAAAACCACCTCTGTAAGCAAATACAGCAGATATAATGGCTATGAGTCATTGGTGGCCACAAGCTTGGACCCCAGAACCTATTTTACAATAACTGGACTATTTAGCAAGTATAATGATTTACACGGTGACTTTTGTTCTATGTAGAATATTGAAGGATATTTGGTTTTTATCTTTACAGCAATTATCGATTGAAACAAGCTTCTTTCAACCCCTATTTCAGTATTAGTGTGCATAAGAATAGCAGAAAGTGAATCTTTCATACTGGTGGCAACTAAAATAATCATAGGTTGGTTTGAGCTGGAAAGGACCTTAGATCACCCAGCTCCAACCGCCCTCCCACGGGCAGGGCCCCCTTCCCCCAGCTCAGGGTGCTCCCAGCCCCGTCCAACCTGGCCTTGAACCCTGCCAGGGAGGGGGCAGCCACAGATGCTCTGGGCAGTCTTCAATATCAAGCATATTTTATGTACTTATTTTTCTTTCAAAAAACCCCAATATACACACACAACTTCTGCTTTATTTTGCATATCTAATCCACCAGGTTTTCTGTTTCAGAAATAAATATAAAATAATGCAATAACTCTGCTTTTTGGCTACTGTGTTGAGCTGTGGAAAAAAAGTAGACTTTAAAAGATCTATTTCTGGAATAGTTTTTATCTTAGCTGCTTATACTTGTGTCTAAATATTTCATGTTTGATTTGCATGCAGTTTCTTATATTGTGTTCAGCAAATAGAATTGTGATTGGCATGATTTGAACCTGTATAGGAGGAACTCGGGTGGATTCCACTTAACCACCAGTAGTAGTGCTTCCAGTAGTAGATGAACTTTATTTCAAGGATTTCTACAAATATAGCAGAAAAAATAAGGAAAGGGCAGTGCGAATTCACCGGATCACAACTTTATTAAGTATAGTTGGAAACCATCTTGCAAAAATTCATCCAGCAAGAAAATTCTTTATAATCTTTACCATTGTAGGGGACTTTTGTCAATCTCACACTGGACTTGTCTGATGCTAACCTGTTATTAGTTTACTGTTTCTGTCTTGTTCTATGAAAGTTAAGGATATGGGTCAAGCCAAGGGGAATATAAGTTGTGTTTTGAGCATAACAGATAGTATCCAACTATGTTATCTAGTTCTTAATAGAGAACTTCTCATAAACGTCTCCCAGTATAGCTTATTAAAGAACTCTTCACAGAATATGGGGCTTCAGTAGGTGCTATGATCATGTTAAAATGAGTTTTATAGTTGAATTTACTTTCTTGAACTGCTCGGGGGGGAAAAATTTAATGATAACTGAGCCATTATGTAAATGAGGGCGAAAAAACCCCCAAACACTCTTCTTCCTACCGATTGATCAGTGAGGATCCAAATATTCAGTTCTTCTGTGATCCCAAAGTGTACAAAGCTTTTCTTTCTTTGACAGCCAAAGGGGACAGGCTTAGGCTAAATCATGATGTCTAGTCAGATCTGGGACATGTCTCTTTCTTCTGTTTCACTAGGAGTGACTGAGTACTCTGGGGAGGTACCTGGCATAGTTCATATTAAGATTTTCTTAAAATGTGTTCATAAAGTTACAGCTGTAATGAAAATGCATATTTGTCAATTCTTGTTTAAATTGTACGTCGTACAGTACATCCATCTGGACAATCTGAGGATGAAATAAAACCTTAACACTGGTTCTGGAATTTGTTCCACTTCCTTCATTAATATGTAATAGTTTATAAATACTTATGTGGTTTTGTTGAGTATGTATGCCTGATTGTACTTCACAGCAAATGCTGTTTGGCACATCTGAGGAAATGTAGTAGAGGAAACACCTGTAAATAAATAAAGGGGACTTAGTCCCTCCACTAATTTGAAGCATGTAGTCAAAACACACAACCTTAGTCAAAGTTGTCATATTTATAAATGAAAAATGAAAGGATTAGTGCTACTTGAATACAATTGCTGTGTTCCTTAGCTTTGTAGGTGAAACAAAATGTGACTAGAGAGTATTGTTCTTCCATTGTTGACATATCAGCTTACTCTCAGTTTGTTTATGGTAGCGCTGGGCATACTTTACAGAAAAATAAACATGCTGCTGAAATTGTAATGGAAAAAATCTGTGTGTGTGTCCTTTTTTTTTACAGGAGGATAGTAAGCAGGCTCAGTTTTTGGCTTTGGCTGTTGTGTATTTTATTTCTGTGCTCATGGTTTCAAAATACAGAGATATACTGGAACCTCAGAATGAAAGACGGCCACTAAACCATAGCCAGTCATTCAAGGAATCTGAGGATGAAAATAATGAAACTCCGGCTACAGGTGAGTGGTTAATTACTTGGCAAAATGAAATAATGTGGCTTATGAGTCTTAAAATTCTGTAGAAGTCCATGTGAAACTGTATAGATATAGGCATAGAAATTGTATAGAAATGTTGTTAAATAAACATTATAGTACTCAGTTTGTCTCAGTATTTGTGTGTGTCTTTTTCTGATCTCAGAAGAACTTAGTCTATAGGTTGATTTTGCTGTGTAGAGGTGGTTAATCTCACTGAAGTAGCTAAGTATTCATGAAGGCTTGTTGCAGAAACATTACACAGACTGGCAGAATTTTTGTTTCCACTCTAGGACTACTTTCTCCTGTTCTTCTTTAGGGCAATCAATTAATTTTCATTCTTTGACCGTTGAGTCAATATCTTCTATTTCCTTGTCTCCATTTTTGGATGTTGTAACTTCTCAGGCTTCTCAGAAATTTGAAGGAAATTTTTCTATTTTAAGTTTCCTATTAAATACTTACCTATAATATTAGATCTCTAAGTAGGCAAGAGGAAATGTGTTATTTCACTTGTCACCTATTGGTGTTACTTCTTTAGGAGCAATGTGGTGAATGCAATTCTGTTAAAAACAAACTTAAAATGTGTTTTCTGTTTTTGGTATGAACAGAAGTGGAAAACCCATCTGCTGCTCTCGGTGCTTCAGCCTCCACTGAAGACTCGGAAAGTACAGTATCTGTACAAAGAAGGGATTCCGGTCTTGGGGAGGAACCAGCTTCAGGACAAACAAACAGTTCTGGTAGTATTGCTGAAGCAGGGTTTCTGAATGTCAGTGCAGGTCCAGATGCAATCAGTGAAGTACTGTGCACGCTCTCGTTAGAAGTAAATAAGTCTCAGGAGAGTAGTGAGACAGGAACTGAGGATAATAAGCCTGGAGCTTCTGTGCCAGCTGCAAAAAATGTCAATGTAAAGGACATCCTGAGAAGCTTGGTAAGCACACCAGCTGATGGGACTGCAGTGGATGCTGCTCTTCTGCCACCGACCTTCCTCGGAGTTCTTGGTGATGGAGCTGCTGAGCAGCCTGTACAGTTCCATTCCTTTGACAGGTAATATAACTCCTGAAATATTTGGGCTATTTCATTTTGCTTAAAATATCTGTAAGGAACAGGAAAATTCACACTTCAGTTTGCCAGATCTCATGTACAGTGTCATCTAGTACTTAATATAATCAACATGCTTTGGTTTACAAGTAGAACTTTTGACTACAAAGTCAGCCGATGTCACATAGGTTCATCGTGAAGGTACGCTCTGCAATACGTAGGATGACATGTTATGCTACAGAAGACTGTGGAAATGAAAAATGAATGGTGATTGGGTTACACTTGAAGGGCTTGAAGCAAGCACCTTTTTATAAGAGTTAACTCTGTCTCCATACACATTACAGCTCAAAAGCAATATGGTAAGAGGGTCAATAAATGACCTAGAAATGACTGCAAGATTAGAAGAATATATTTAAGTTGTAAGCTGTTCTTTTGTCTTTCCTGTTTTCCTATTCGTAACTTAGGCACTTGCAAATGCGTGCTGCTGTACTGTGCATAGTTAGTCAGTTTTAAAGGACTCAAGAAATAAAATATACATTAAATAACTTAAGGTAACCATGTGTGGATTAACTTGTGTATTGATCACAAATCTGTAGTTAGTTTCTGTTACTGTGAGCCTGCAAAATAATACTGGTTTAATAAGAGTTACAAATGGATTCAAAACAATAGAGTAATCATCTAGGTGTCCTTCTACCTATGGAATACTCCCACATTAATTTACAAAAATGCATCTGTGTTCTGCCTTCTCATGCTAAAGGCCTACTTTAAATCTTTCAGGTTTCATTCAGTAGATATATCCCTAAGCTGTTGGATTTGCTTTGTTGTTATAACAGCTTTTAACATTTTCTTTCATTTTAATAAATATCTGCCTTAATACTCAAATGCTGCAGTGGGTTTTAAATGGAACATTCCTGCTTTGTTTCTCTTTCGTTCCTTTTTTAGATTGAAGTCCCTCTTTCCTGGTAATAATTTTGGTGTCCCCTACATCTCAGACTCATTAGCTCCTTATGTTTTCCCAAGTATAGTAGACCACATTGTCTTTTACTACTCTTATTGACTTTTACATCTCCAGGATTCCCCATAACTACAAAGAAAATGAAGAATGAAAGAAAGAATCCTTAACACTTTCATTCCTGCCTCTAGAAAAGCCTTAGTCATATCCAGAAATGCTGTGGTCGATCTGGTGCAAGGGGATCCCTTGTTACCATACCAGTATCTGATCCTCTGCTTATTTGCGAACTTCCTCTGGCTCTGATTCTTTTGCAGTCCGCGGCTCAAACTGCCAATCTTAGATGACCCAAGAAAGGATTGCAGCTCTGTCGGGATATGGATGCAGCTCTCACGACATGTCTTCTCGACTCAGATTGCTGTATCACTAGTGGGGGAAGAGGTGGTGGTGGTTGTCTGGCTAGATTCAACCCAGAAGGTGTATGCTAGCATTTGGCCTCCTTGCTCTTGTCTCCAACTAAATACTGTGTTGTGCTTGTGATGCTAACCAGAAGGACTTGTTTTGGGAGCAGTAGGAGGATGGAGGCAGAGAGGGAAAACTGGGAGAAGAGCAACACTGAATTAGAACTTGTCACGTCTCTCCCTGCTGCTGCCCAAGTGGTTTTAGCACTTCCCCATTGAGGCCTCTCACTGCTCTTCGCAGCAAGTGGGCAGTTGATGTGAAATAGCATAACATTTTAGTCTGTGGCTAATGTTTTTCCTCAGGAAATTCTTAATGTTCATTGCTGAGTGGTAGAGAGTTGAACCACAAAATTACATTTGTCTGGAGATCTGGTACAGAAGTGCATGTTGCATTTAGGAATTTTTTTTTGAGCTATTGCTAAAACTGAAGGTTTATGATGCCTGGGCAAATCTGATTTGAAGACAGGAATTAATTGGGCACTTGCAGTCCTCATATCTGACATGCATAAGCAGGTTTTGTAGGTGTAATTTACCTGAGGAAACTGTGTGATTTAATTTGGTAACGTGGACACTAACGAAATACTGAGCATTGATGGCAGCCCTTCAGTCACTTGCAGTTCTGTGTTCTTTTTTCTGTATAGTTACAAAGTCACTCAAATAATGAAAAAGAAACCAACTTAAAATTGCAGTGTGTTTAGTAAAGCAAGTCACTGAAAATTTGAACTACTTGCTGTTTTGCCCTTTTACTTTTCCAGTGCCGCACTGCCCAGATGGACTCTTCTCTCCTTTTCCCACCTCCAAACTGCCAGCCATTTGTAACCGCAACTCTCAACATTCTCTCACTTAACCTTGAGACTTAATTACTGTATCAGATGCTGAAAGGAAGCTAGTCTGATGAAGGAATGTATAGAGGAGTGAAAGGAGCATATGGACTGAAGCAGTAGAGAGCATCAGCTTGTGAATGGAAGAGCAGAGGGCAGGGGATTTTGTAGAGCTTGATGTATCTATCTGGACTGCTCCACAGTGATACTTTGTGGGTGTTAGTTTCCTATGACTTTTTGTGTTTAGTGTGTGTGGCTAAATATGTGAGGAAAAGGTCATGAACAAGTATAAAATTTTGTCCTTCAGCAGTTATATATGGCCTCAGTTTGTCAGTGGCTCAGTGTTTCTAGGTGGCTTAATTTTTCATTTCCTTGCTTTTGTCGGTATAAGTAGACAAAAGTGTACTTAATGATGTAGAAGTTTTACCTCTAATCAGTTATCATCTGGTAGTGGCATGCACAATCTCACATCTATGGTAAATACTTTGATCTGTTGTAGGGCATGTTGCTAACTAGTTATTAAATCAGTTAATCAAAAAGACAGAATAACTGTGTATATGAAACATATTTAAAATCATATAGACAGGAAAGTTTTATGGCCACTTGAAGGTGACTATCTTTATATAGTGTGACTCTGCTTAAAACACAAGTTTATGCTCTGAAATGACACTTAGTGACAACGGTCGGAAGGAATTGTACCAGGGAAAGAAAAATCTTTTTACAAGAAACTGTAATAGAATTGGAAATAGTAGCTCTTCTCTGGGGTAGACTAAAATACTAAGGTACGTTGGGAAAGTTTTGGAAAAAAGGCTATGGGATGCTCTCATTTTCTGTGTCTGGTTTACGTTTAATTTATTGTTTGATGGCACACACAAGTTCTGCGAGTTAACTTTTTTTTTTAAAGACACTTTGTTAAAAGTTGTTCCCATGTAGCAGTTTACTAGTGGGGTATCTTTGGGAATTTCAAAGCATCTCTCTGATCCTGCATTTATCTCAGGAATGCTGTGTCAGAAATCAAAACTCTCCTCATATCTTAAGAATTATCAACTTCCCAGCCATAGCTGGAGAGTATACAGTAACAGCTATGTGAGTGAAACCTTACTGAAAGGCTGCCAGGTTGCAAGGCTTTGCAAACAGCTAGGTGTATGTGTTCATTCCCATGCCAAAAATCTTCCCCTTATCTTACGTGAAGATACAATCTTGTGATTAGTGGGTGCCAGGGGTTTATCATGATAAAGTTCAAGACTTGCATTGGCTTTTTCCCAAGATCTGCAGGGACATGAATTAATGTTCCAATTTTAGTGTGTCCTAAACCAGCAGTTTTCTTATTTAGTAGTAATCTTGTAGAAAAAGAGGGGGGAGCTAATGCAAGCAAATTTCAATAAAACAGAAATAAAATTAACCAAAGCTTAGGAGAAAAAAAAAAGAGATGACATTTCTCTTCAGTTAGTCTAATAAAACCTATAACCTATCACTTGCCATTTTTACTGCGCAATTTAAAATAAAATCTTGGTCTCTCCTGGCTTCTACTGCTCTTTGTGGAAACATTCAATAATCATGTCATTATAGGAAGCTGATGCTGAGGGTTCAGAGGAATAGAGGCTCTTAAATCATGGTCTTGCACCATAGAGCTTAAATCTGCAACTATGCTGTAACTTACAGAACAAATATGTTAATAAGCTTGTTTATCTTTTTGGAACATGGTCTATAAGCTGCTTAGTTTGGCTCAGCCTATGTTGACACATTTGTCAATCAGTGGCGTGTGCATACCTTTGTAATGGTTGGTTGTGGTATTTCAGTTAAATTTAATCAAAGGCTTTTTTTTTTTTTTTTTTTTTTTATGGAATGCATACATTTTAGACTTCATTGATTTGGGCATCAAATGTAAAAAGAATAAACTTGTGGACAAGATTAAGTCTACCAGGTACAGGTAGAGACAGAATATGAGAATGGGGGATCTGTAGATTGAGGCACATATGCTGTGATGAGAAGCTCAGTGTTCTTGGCACACCAACAATTTGCATTCTGCAGGGGCTGAAAAGGCAAACCATTTGAAGATTTCTCCCTGCCAAGCTGATTTTAAAGTTCTCTTACAAAACTGGTTGTATTCCTTCTATCATCTCTTCCCTTCCTCACTTACCACCGCCCCTGTCCCCATCTCTCATGGTTTTGAGAGTCTCTTGTTCGTTCTTTCTCCTTGGGTATTTCAAGGGGGATATAAGAGAATGGGTGTTACAGATAGCAGAGCCCATAGAATGACACTGACATGGCAGGCTGCTTCCCTGGATCACAAAGTAGAGGCAAAAATAAGTCTGATCCTCTTTATTAGTCTTTTGCTCATTGCATAGGAGCCCTGCAGTGGGCACCATTCTGGTAGCCTGGAACGAGACTTTTGGTTTTGAATTATAACTATTATCCCATAGGGAAACAGGCAAACTGTTACCTGCGTTGCTGTTCAGTGCTAAAAAATGGAATGCTAAGAATTAAATCTGTATAAATTCCTGTATGTCAAGAGGAATTAGAGCTCATGTAAGTATTTTTAAATTATAGTGAGGTCATGAGTTTGGCCTGGCCTATGTTGTATTAGGAATATTTGACTTGTGTCCAAGAAAAATTTATAACTTGAAATATATTTAAAATTAATTGCAGACTTGCCAACTTAAAAAAAAAAAAGAAATGTTTAGGAGAATGTACTCAAAATTTAGGAGATATTTATAGATATTTTATATCTTTATATTGAAACAGAAGAATTAGTGATCTGAAACCAAGAAAGCTTTCAATAAGTAAATCCTTATAGAATTTGGCAGAATAGATCATTATTGTGTAAGCCTTTGTCTGTGATGGAAGTCAGTGTTCAGCTCAGTGGTCTGTGCTCATTCAGCAGTGAATAATTGTCTGCAACACGAAGGCTTCTTACACTTCAGCATAATTGGGACTAATAGCACACTGACCTTCTGGCTAAGATGTATTTATGGTGGCTAGTTCTCACAATGCCTGACCTACGTTTATCAGTTCATCTGCTGTAAATTCCTACTTTAAACCTTAAATATTTGATTTTAAATTTAAAAAGGCAAATTTCTATTCCAGCCATGCAAATGAGGCAACTAAACTATCATTTTTATCATAGTGCTTGAGGTCTGCTTGAAATATTCCTTAAGAAGATTTTTTTATGCAATTTTTCTAGTTTCTTTTATTTCTTCTGTATCTGAATACCATGATAATGGATGTTATAATATACAAACGTAAACCAAGGTATAGAGTTAATTGAAATGGTGTGATAATGTGAATGATAGAGTAAAACGTATTGATGGTTTTGTTCCATATGATATGTCTTTGCCCATGTGTGAGGTTGCTTAATGTACGCTGTTATTCTGATGAAATTAATGCATGATTACAGATGATTTTTGAAAGATATTATTTTTGTAGATAAGAGGAAATACGCTATAGGGCCACTTACTAATGAATATTTTATTCACATGTGAAGCAATATTTAACTTTTTAAGAAATGCTTATCAGTTTAGCTGCAAAAAAGGACTGTCTTACCTGCGTACTCTTTAAAAGCAAGTGCCTAATACTTTAGGGAAGTTGAAAGCACGTTCATTCTTAAGATGCTTCTCTGACAAATCTACTTGATTTAATAATGTACTAAACACTCCATGTTTTCCACATAGTTTATTTACTACAATATTTAATCTTGATTTTCCACTTTCTCATGCATTCATTTTATTTATATTTAGCATTTAAATAATCTTTTTAAAGAAGGACACAAAGGTGCATCGATGGATGATGGCAAATATTTCTGTTTGAACATAATTGTATTTACACCTAAATATTCAGAGAAAATATCGTATTACTATACAAAGAAGGAGAAATGTAGGAATTTCAGAATGTAAATAACCAAACATGGCCAATGTTTGTGCCTTGAATATCTTTCCAGTATGTGCTAAATATAAATCCGTATGTGATTGCCGAGCTGTACTTTCATACCTTGAAGGACTGGAAATGGAAGCTCCTGAAACAAATCCTGCAGCTGTAACATTGGCCAGTTGCACCATTGAAAGGGAAGACCTACATGGTTGTAAACATGACATTACAGATAATGTAATGTATTTGTATATGCTATATATGCAATGTATAGCTATAAAGTAACAATGTTAAGATACTTTGATGTTTTGGTTTGTTGTTCTTGAACTATTTTAAAGATTTTTTTTGAATCAGAATATCATGGCAACTGACCAGAAGACAGAGAAAAAGGACATTCAGGGTTTGGGGTTTCTTTACATCATGTTTTTGGACAATATCCAGTGATTCTTTGGGCTGTGTGCTTCAGATTGACACAGCTGTCAGGAGAAGGGACCTTTTTTCCTCACCAGAAATACTGTTTATTTTATTTTGGCTGGAAAAATCGGAATCATTTCAGTTGACTGTTGAAGATCACGATCTAAAATAAATTCTGTTCAGAGCTAGGCTGAGGCTAGAAAACAGCTTTATGATGAGCTGTTCAAAGCCTCTGTTTTCTTCCAAGGTTCAAATTTTTTAATGCGAAGCAGCAATTTTTCGAACCTCTATACTCTCGTTTATCTTGATGAATAGTTATGGAGCACGGTAGAAGTCTTTGGCTGTGGTGCATCATGAACAATCTGAATCCTTAAGCAAGCTTGTAACAGAAGGGACCAAGATCTAACATGACCTTTAAATATAGGAATTATTGTAGAGCTGACTTTATTTTTTGATTTCTTTCTTTTTTTTAGCTAAAAACTAAAACCTTTTATTCAGTGGGATATTGTAAACAACCTAGATTGCTTGGAAAACTTTGTGAAAGTCAGTGTCTCTTGCTCAAAGAATGTGGTGACTGTGTCTGGAATATCTATGTGCATACCCACGTGTGCAGTTAATAAGGCAGCATGCCTTCTGCTGTATTTCCACGTCTGAAACCTGTAGTTACTCATTTTTATTCCTTGAATCAAAGCAAAAGGAATGATGTTGGGTAATTAAAAAAAAAAAAAAAAAAAAGCCTGCTAACAGCTCTACTTCTCAGTTGTGTACTAGTGCCACATTCCTGGTGCTAGTAATCAGAGTATCTTCCTTCAAGTGGGAAAGTGAATGCCGTTGTCAGGTACTGAAAATTCTAATGGAAGTGTTAGAATATAATTTCTTTTTTTTATGTACTTAATGGAAAATAAGTTACTGAAGATGAGAGTAGCAGCTGTATTTGTATTTTCAAACTTCTACAGATTTGAAGGTGAGAAGGCATACAAAAGATCTTAAAAGGCAGAAGGGACTACTGTGGTCTTTTACTGCTGTCTGTCACAGCCCAGGAAAAAAAAGACAAAAGTCTAATTCCTTTGCTTGAATGCAGCTCTCCTTGGGTAGCTGTAGAGAGCCTGGCAACTTGCTGAAACTACTCCCTGAGTGCAACTAAACTTAATCAGGCCAGCAGAAGTTTGCAGGAAAGAATGATAATATATAGTGTTGTGTCAGAAACAGCACAGAAAAATGAAGGCTGTTGTAGCTGGGATTTCTTTTGTCTCCACTCATTGTCACTGCAGATGAGCAGTGTTGAGGTAACAGCTCCGTCTGCGCGCAGGCTTCCTTGCTCCCATGTGGCGTCAGAACTGTTACTTGTCCTGTGAGGCGCTTCTCGTAGTGGTGCTAACAATTACTCCTGTTCTAAAATTCCTTCTTGATCCTTCCAGCATGTTAATTTCTGTATTTTCATCTGAAAGAGGGCAGCTCTAATATATAGAATTAGTTGAAATTCAGCCTTTTATGTTTAATGTTTTTAAGGTGTGGGTCTGGCTTGCCCTTTACAATTTAAAAATAACACATGTTTCATAGCTCCTGGTGCTCTTAGTAGAGTCGGAGAGTAGGATCAGTAGCGTTCATAGGTATTCAGAGGACACAGCCATTCGAATTTGATGCTTTGAGAGAATTCTGATTGACTTTAAGCCCTGGAAACACCAAGCTTCTCTAGAAGATTTGGTTTTACCCTCAAGGTAATATGGTGTTTTCCAATTTGAAATTAATTACATGAACGATATGTTTTGAACAGACACTACCTACACATGCACAATTGCCATCTACTTGTGCACCAAAACTTGTCACTAAACATTCTGCCATGTCACCTTGCATCCAATATAATATTGTGTGTATTAGTTAGCAGTGAATGAACAATTATTTTTGTATCTTACTGGGTGTGCGAAGAAATATTTCCAGCTGGTGCCCTGAGATCTCATAGAGTCCACATGAATAGACATGTATTTGTAATATATCTGTATGATTTGGGTTTAATGTTATTGATCAGTATTTCTTGAATTGGATTAGCTATACAGTAAAAGAACTCAAAATCTGTGAAGGAACATACCTTGGCTTCAGTGCTGGATCATGAATATTGAAGGAGTGTCCAAAAGTTTACTATGAGTAGGTGCATCTTATACTCAGTAAACTTGTATTAATCTCCCAGCCCCTTCCAGGTTATTTGAATGTGTGTTATAGAATAGTAGTAACAGTTTCCAGACAGTGAATGTCACAGAATCTTGAGTGAAAGATTCCTTTTGTACATCTGGGTGATGCAAAATTAATTGGTAATGTGGCTATAATTTAGAAGACAGTCTAAATATTTGAAATTTTTTTAGTTCATTGTTCATGTTTCAGGAAAACAGACATGAACATATGAGCAAAATTCATGGTTTAGGCACAATATCTTGATTTGGGGCTCAGGTGTTGTTGCTTCTATTTTTTTAGTGTATAGTTAACATTAGCAGTCACCCTTATAATGATATGACATGTACTGCCACCAAGTATGGTGCCTGTCTACTCCTGCCATTAAGGAGGGTTGATTTAATCAGTAACGTGGTTTAGGTTCTGTGACATCCTTTGGACTGAAGAAGGGAGTCAAATGCAGTCCTTTTTTCTCATTCTAGCGTGAACTGTTTTAGAAATACTTGACAGAACTTTGGTTGCTATTATCACACCTGAATTTGGGTCAAGTTTCTAAGTTACTTTATTCAGAAAATGAATATTTTAAAGCTATTAAGGGAATACTTTCAGTGTGTAGTTATAGTACTGTCAACAAAAGATGTGATTAAATAAATTGAATGTTGAAGATTTTCAGCTTACGGTTAACACCAGGTAATTAAAAGTAAGCGCTGCTGTGGGAGTGCATTATATATCAGCTGTACTCTTTACCTCATTAGCTGGGTTTTTGCATGTTTATGGAGCTAACTTGCAATTAAAAATGCCTTTAATGTATGCTTAACAAGGCCTTTTAGGTATCTGGAATAAAGTACTACAATTTAATTGAAATTGGTATAGCATAAATAGATGTCTTAGTAACATGTGAGATAAATCTCCATGCCTAACTTGTCACTTTGCATCCTTTCCTCTTGTGTAATCTTTAATGCTGACTATAAGGCCTGACACTTAACTTGTATAGAAGATGGAGATTCTCTCTTCAAGTCCCAAGAATATTTTGATTTGTTATATCAGTAAAACTTGATTGACAAGATATACTTAAATTCATGCCTTAGGCACATGTTTAAAATGTGAGAATATTTGTATGTGCACGTGGATATGTGTTAGGATGTTTTTAGCTATAGTATATCCTTCTTCAGTTAGTCTTCTGTTCTGCATTAGGCTACCAGTAGTAGTAGTAGTATACTATCAAGGCAACCTTCAGTATTGATAATTTACCTTAATGTTTTAATTATGAATCCTGTCATATCTTTTGTAAATAGTTGCCTGAAGTTTAAAACCAAGTCTTAGTTAAATTAAGGTGAAAAGGAAAACCTACTTGCAGGTCAGTTATCCTGCTAATCTTCCAACTGTGTGCTTGTTTGTCAGGGATTCTGTGGAAGTGGAAGAGATACTGAAACGTTCCATAAAAATTAACAAGGGTGGTCTCCATTGGGTTAGGATGATTGTCAAAGATGATGGAAAAAGATAATAGGGAAGGAATGGTACTTTTGCAGGGCGTAGAAGTGTTTGTGCTAGATGTGTAAACAAGGATCATGGTGTGTGAACCTTCATACAGTATTATTTACCAACTTTTTGTCTTCACCTAGGAGTGTCGTTGTACCACCGAAGAAATCCACCATTTCCTCTTCTACAGCTGCTATGGGTATTCCTACAAATGCTGTCAGCGTTGTTTCTTCTTTAGATTCAGGCCAAGCCCTGGATTTGTCAGGAGAATCTCCTGGTAAGTAAGGGTAAATTAAACAGCTTGAGTCTGAACCCTTCCTCTCTTGCATCTCCCTCCCTCACCATTCACTCTGAATACAAATAAACAATTTTTTGTTTTGTTTTTTTTTGTTATGTGAAGGTGAGATGTTTTTGAATAGTTATCCATATCTCAAAACACTGTAGGTGATAACAGTTGTTTTTTCAGACATTAAGTCGTTAGTTGCTGTCCATGATAATACGGATTAGTTTGTATATATATTATCTGTTTATATATGAGTCTTGCTTATACTGATAATATTGATACTTACTGTGGTTGTATTTTCTTAGGGGAAAATGTGCCAATAATCTGGAAAGATGGTGTTTTACACATTTATTTATTTTTTAACTACTGAAGTGTATGTGGAATAACATGTCCTAAATTATCAAGTCAGACAAAAGGACCTTTGAGACCTTTGTGTACTGCATATTACTTTGTTTATATCTTTGTGATATGCCCTCATATAGCAGGTTGCAGGGTGGCATTTGGCATGTGTGCTGATAACAAAGACCAGTATCAGATACTTTACAGGAAAATACATGTGATCCTAGGTTAAACTGGACCAATTGTTGGTGACATTATATGGATTCAAGAATATAAGAATTAATAATTTTCAATATTTTCTGAGGGTTTATCCTCCGGATCATTTTATTATTCATAGTTTTGATGTTGTAGCTACACATGTAAAACATAATCTGCTTATAAAAAAAAAAAACAAACCCAAAGCAGGGTTGTACTAAAAAAAAGAAAAAAGGAGCTTTGCTAAGCTTTTTGGGGGTTGTCCTTTTGCCTTTAGCAGAACAAATACAGATGTCTGAGCAATATTTGTCATAATTGCAAGATTTCTCACAGTTTTTGTAAATCACGCATAGTATATTAGCTTGTATTTTGTGTAAATACAGTGCATTCTAAAGACTACTTTTTGTTTCAGATTTTTTGTTATATAAAATATAAGCTTATTTAAAACTTGTAGGGTATTTGCCCAAGGATATATGTGCTACTGCTAAGTAGGACTGAAAATTACATACAAGTGTTTCCAATAGCTTTAGCCTGAGGTCAGATTCAGTGTTGATGCTCAACTAATTGCTTTGGACAGTTTTTTCAGTGGGGACAAAATTGAGTAGGTTGTTTATAAGCAAGTGGTCCTTTGAACCCTTAGTCTCTCTAGTCATTCTGTATGCGATAAGTGATGTTTAACCTTATATGCTGTGTCAAAGGCATGCTTTTCTACTTAGCCATGTTTAAGTCACAAGGCTGTATAGGATCTCATAATTGTTTGTGCTCATGAAGTTTAATGTTAAGACTTAGAGCTGATTTGCATCTTAATCAAGGAAATCTCAATCTATGCCTGATTATTCGTGTTTCTTTTCAATGTCTGAGTTTCTTGCTTCCTGTTTTTATGACCCTACGTACAAATCAGAAAGACTGAGGGGAAAAAAAAGTAATGCTTTGTCATGTCCTCTAGTACACATGTGTCTGGAAGATATTTGTTGACATCTTCAACTGCCCATTGCATTTCTTGGGAAAATCAGAAAGGTTTTCTTCTAGCCATGATAAAGGAAAAGAAAAGCTATTGAAATCTAGTATGTTCTTATTCTTTGCAAAAGAGAGAATCCATTTTGGCACTGAAATTGAAGGAGGAGGCACTATACTAGTCTAGGAGTAATGTTTGGGCTAGAAAAATTAGCTGTGTTTTAAAATGTCACAGCTCTTTGGGAAAGATTGGCTCTGAGCAGATAATATGTTTAAAAAAAAACCAAAAACAAACAAACAAACAACAAAAAAATATACCTACATTGAAATTGTTTAAAATAATTGCTGATTTGTTAACTTCTTACTGGTTCACCCAGGTTAGATGTGGGCTTAATTATTACAGTTTCTGAAATCATAATTCACTTGCTTTTAATAGAAACAAAACAGAGTAACGTTGATTTTCAGATTTAGTCAATATTTTAAGAACCTATAGAAGGAAAATATAAGTGCTCTTGTGCCTGTAGAATGTATAAGAAATCCAGACAGTAAATAATACTGATGTAGTTTGTAACTGTGTGACTTCCAGCCTGTCTGGGAGTTTTGGCAAAAATTGGACATATAATCTGAATTGATATGCATAAAAAGAAGCTAATCAGTATTAAAAATAGTAGACATGTTTAGACTGGCAATCTAATTAATTAAAAGAAAAAGTAAAGCGATAAATGAAATAATGTCTTAAGCAGATTAAAATGTGAGACCATTTCTTTTTTCCCCAGTAAAATAATGGCATGGAAACAAAAATTTTGCAGAGTTGGAGTGGTTTACGCTTATGTTGCTCATGTAAATTGTACATGTTTAAGTTTGAATTAAAGTTTTGGGAAAGGCCTTTAGCTTTTGTATTTAAGGATATGAGTAGCAATAAGCAAGCTTCCTATAAAATCAAGATATAGTATATATAATTTTCCACTGAGTTCAACTCAAATGTTCTTTCACTAATTCTTGTTTTCATGCAGTAGAGAAATTAAGTCATTTTTAAAAAAGTGCTGAGACTAGGGGTTTATGCAGTGAATATAAATTTGGAGATTTTCCACGTTTTATATGAAGGGTATTTACTAAACACTATTGCTACATTTAAAAATACATCTCAGCTGTTTTTTCAGAAGTCAAAGAATTTTTTAAAATGAGCTTTGTATGCATTTATATGATATGTTTTAAAAACTGTTTTAGCCAACAGATCAGTAACGTAGAAACATATAATGCTTTACTGTGGAGACTTGAGTCAATTTACCCCAAAACAGATGGAAGGGAGATACAGACATTGAAATGGGACTAAACAGCAAGTGATGGTGTTTTATTTGTAATGGGTACATAAGCATAATTTGGGAATAAGTTTTATATAGTATGTGAGCATCCTCCACCTGTAGAAGTGACGTCAAAATTGCTTGGTCAGGGTAGGATCTGTGTGGTTACAGATGCCTCCGTTGCTGTATGGTGTGCTTGGAATTCATCAGCCTCCTTCCCAATATTTTTTCCTGAAGTTTGCATCTTGCCTGTAGTTTGAGGTCTGTGAGTATCTCAGATATTTGACCCTTAAGATTGTCCTAAGCTCATATCAAGTGGATGTGACATGTCCTGGCCTACCAAATGCAAAATGTTGACAAGTTGGAAAGATAACCATCTAGGCTCACCCTGTTCCTCTAGTACTTTGAAAGAGGGTGAAAACATGTTTTGTCCTCAGACAGCCTGGCCTTTTTGCAGGAGTTTCTTCACCTTTACTTATTCAAGCCGCAGAGTATTTTGCAGCACAGAAAGCCTTTCCTGAATGCACATGTGGCCCTTGTGGTCTAAATTTGCCTGTCGTATGTCACTGATGGCTGATACTTGTGTTGTTGGTCTTCTGGAATTGCTATTCCAGTTGTTGAAAGATCTTGGAAATGAATGGAGAAAATAAAGCCCCTTTGGCCCATGTTGAGCCAATCAGTTGTCTCCTACAGAGGGTGGTATTGAGCAAAAGAACATATTTACTAGTAATCTAAAGAGGAGGAATTTACTCGAGTTGTTTCTTCCTTGAGTTGGCTCACAGGCTGAATGTGAGATATGATGCAGAGGTTTTACACATGCTGTGTTCAGGAATGGCCATTGGAAAGGCAAGACTCATGTTTGGATAGGCAGCACGTGGTGGAGTTGTCTGAACTATTGTGAATATCCTTGTATTTTTTGTGACTTAGTTTTTGTTTTAAATATTTCAGTTACAGTTGTAATGTTCTGAAGTGGTGTGAACTTTTTGGATCTGTTTTGCAGTTTGCACTGCCACTCTTTCCTCTGCTCTGAGTTTTTCTGTTTATGTACTTGAAGAATTTCACATGCATTTTATTGGTGCTTCACTCTAAAGAATGCAGTTTTGAGGCTCTCACTGTTCAGTTTGCAAATGGTTGTTCAACTATAATTTTTATAAATATGAAAAGTCTGTAGAAAGCAGGACTGAATTGTATTTTCTCCTTACTGACACTCTGAGTGTAGAAAACACTGAGAAGTTCTGCTTAATGTCTGTGGCCTGCCTTCTCCATCTTTTACTTCAAATTCTTTGAGTGTCACTTGTTTTGCCTCTGAGCCACAGAGAGTTGCCAGCAGGATTTCTGCTTCTCCTTAGCAGAGACATGGACTGTTCCCCAAAGTGTGAAGTCATAAACAAGGCCATGTCAAAGGCTGTGGTGAAAAAGGAGGTGGATGCTTGGAAGAAACTTGGGAGTAGGTAGAAACAGGAGATAAAAAAAGGAGTTGACTTCCTGAATTCTAGTCCTACATGTAGGAAAATGTAAATTTTCTCCCATAGTTGACTTGTTTTGCAAACAAGAATAGCATTCGTTGATTTTTATACATAGGTGAAGAAATAACCTTGAAGTCTCGCAATAAAATAAACTGGTGGGAGACAACCTAGAGTGAGAAAAATGAATGTGAAGTGAGTTAGCATCAATGCAGAGGTAAATTAAGAAATTCACTAGATTATAGTAACTAATTCAAAGAGAGTTCCAACTTTGCAGTGACAGAAGTTAAAGGCTGGTTACCAAAGCAGAATGACATTTCAAAAAAATCTCAAATGCTAATGATATGCAATGGAAATGGTTTAATACCGTTTCAGTATAAAAACTGTTGTAAAGCAACTTCTCTTTAGAGAGTGCACCATTGTTTCATGAAATCTGTTTTGGTTTAACGTACAGATGTGTTTATGTAACAGATCCCTTATATTAGCTTGTAAAACCTTTCATTGTAGTCCTGCATTGTACACTTCCAGCCCCGGAAGCGTATTTTTGAATGAGCTCATTATTTTACTAGATACTCCTTTCATAAAGGACATCGGTGTATTCATGTATCGTAGGTCTGTTGTACAAAATTAAGAGGTATGGTTATTTAATTCAACTCTCTGTTGTTTTTTTTTTTTTTTGTTTTGTTTTGGTTTTTTTTTTACTTCATCTCCATCCTCCCAGAGTAAAGCATATTATGCACTGCTTGTGTATTGCCAAGCATACTTTGTAAGTGTATATGCAAAAGCATAAGGATCTTGCACAGGGAATTTCTTTAACAATGTTTTATTGCTAGAGACATTATTTGTTTAGACCCTTGGGGACCTTGAGTAAACAATAAGGTTTCACCGTAAGGGTGCTAGACAGATGATCTATTTGCATTTTCTTTTATGTTCTTGCAAATGTCTGTAAAACTGTCAGTTTGAAGGAGCCAGTTTATCAGTGAAAGGATAAGGAAGAGATAAGTCAGTTTTAGTTCCACATGTTTGAAGTAGCTACTGCACTTACCCACATGTGTGCTGTGGATGAAAATGTGCTACTGAAGTATTTCAATTTTTTTTTAGTAAAGGCAGAAAAAATAGTAGAATAAAAAGCCACTTCTGAGTTAGTCAAAAAAGTACTTCCGCAAAACAAAATTTGAATGCAAAAATCACTATGCGTAACCCTATCTAAAAAACCCCTGAAATTCTCAGCTGTGATAAATCTGAGATTCACCCTTTTTAGTGAAATGTATCTGAGTTTGGAATGTGGATTTAGGTGATGATAAGCATGAAGAAATTCAGGCCATAAATATCCTTATATAATCTTCAAAATACCAGTTTATGTAGGTGCCTGCCTTGTGCTGTTGTCAAATTCAAATTATCAGTGCTTTTTCTATTATGTCTATGTTTAAAAGTTGATTTTAATTTAAAAATTCATATAGTTTTATATTTATACCTAATCTGTTATGCACATTTTGAGTTTTAGAAGGAAAAAAAAAATCATGTACTGTGTTGTCAGTGCCTTCCTTTACCTCCCACTATAACCATTTTTACCAGTGCCATTGAGTAAAAACAGAAAACCAAACAATAAAACCAATGCATCCTACAAAATAAAACAAGCAACAAAAAACCCAAGTTACCCCAGATTGAGTGTATATCTCTGTTAGATTTGTGATGGCTATTATGCCCTTTCATTGTCCTTGCAGATGTTTTCCTTGATTTTTTTCTGTTTTTTACTTCAGTTATTTTGCTTGTGGCCTAAATATTGCATTGAATTATTTTCATCTTATTTAATTGTAAAACTCATGCTAATATGCTGCACTGTTAAAGTCTTACTTTTCACTGATAAAGTGATCCTTGATTTTCCTATGCATTTTATGGGATTTTAGTTGTATATGCTTTTGAATTCTATCATACCCAGTAATCAGTGGATTACTGGTTACAGATTTTATATGTAGTAAAAGCATGCAAGCATTTATATAGCAAGACTTTTTCTGCATGTGCAATCTGCATGTGAGAGGACTTTCTTTTTTGGAAGGCTTTGGATGACATTTCAGTTTTTTATTCTGTTGAACTACTCAGATCCGTGTGCTGACTTCACCTTATAAATGGTGTATGAGTTTGTCCACTACTGGGCACGTGGATTTAAGAATATTTTCAAGTTAGAGGGACTTGTTCAGTCAGAATAGGGATGTTGGGCTTTAGGGAAAAAACTGGGAATTCTAGTGAAAATTTCTAAATATAAAGGTGGCTATGAAAACAAAAGAATTGCTTTAAAGTCTTAAGCCAACAGGCAGCATAATTATTGTGCATACTTAAGTATGAATGTATGTGTGTTTAAAAAAAAAAAAACAACAAAAAAAAAAACCCAAACCAAAACAAAAATAACACTCAAACCAACAACAACAAAAAACCCAACAAACCAACCACCCACCCCCCAGAACTATAGCAAACAACTGGAATCTTTGGAAACGCTGTGGTTTCTTGCCTTCTGGCAATCATGTGGCTTCTTCCCTTCTGTGGGCTTTGTTTTGTTTTCCTGTACAGGAGGTTCCGTTCTAAATTTTGACATATCACGTAACTGCTTTCTCTTTGAGAATACACAAAATACTTCGTGGTGCTTTGGCTATGGAATTATATCCATGAAAATATTGAAAATATTTACAGAATCTAGCCATCACCATTGAAACTTTCAGAAATATCATCTTTGCTTTGCCTTTATTAGATAAATTATTTAGGAAACAGCGCCCAGATTGGATTCTACCTTGCTTTCAGCCAACACTTTGTTCCCCACTTTCTTGTCCTTCATTTTGTATGGCCCACTTAAAATTTCTTTTTGACCCTGTCATCCCATACAGAAGTCAAAATAAGAACTTCATGGTGAATTTATGAAAAGCAGAAATGAATCACATTCACAAGGTATCTCCTACCTATGAAGAGACAAAAAGAAACAAGAGTAAAACTTCTCACTGTTTTGATCCACTAGTTTCTGTGCTGCTTGTGAAGCAAGATCAGAGAAAAACATCTTCCCCAGATGGGGGGGGAAAAACCAAAGCACAAAACCCCAACACTTATCGAGGGCAGCTCTATGTGCCAGTGTTTTGGAGTAGAAGTTTGAAATTTGACAGGAGAAATAAAGTTAGTATCTCAGGATCTGCCTTTGCCATCTTTTTAAAAGTCTATTCTGCTTTAGTCAAGTAGAAGTACTTTGAAAAAAAAGTTGCAGTTGACACATTTTGGTATGCATTTTCAAGATTTTAGCAGCTTATTTCCAGACAGGTTGAATTTAACCGATCTCACTCTAGTGTAGGTGGGATGATCAGGAATTTTTTTATAGTTCTGGGAAGGGTCATGTCTTTGCTAAGGTAGATGTAAGAACTGAAATGATTAAACTCTCTTCTTTCATGCTTTTTTTAGTTAGTTTTTTTTTAATCTTCCCCCCCCCCCCCCCCTTTCCCACAGCATAAGTATCTGAAACTGGCGAGGTGAGAGGAAAGAGAATAGGACAGGGTTTAAGGTTGGAAAGAGATAGGATTGCAGATGGACTAGAAGCAGTCATGCTCCTGGGAAATACACAGAAATCTGTCTGTTAAGATTCATTCCTCTCTATAGTTCGGAATGCAGTGCAAGATTTGTGAGTCACCATTCCTATCCTGGCAGCAAATATCTGTGAAATCTCTGGCTGTCTTGCTTACCCCCTCTTCATCATTGCTAATACCAATCCATACTGCAGTATGGAGGTTGTGTTTCTCTTGATATACTGAACAGCAGAATTTAGTATTTACGTATTCCTATTCTGCTGATGGGAGCCATGTAGTGTCAATTTGACATAACACAATTGAAGGGTGTTTTTTGTTGTTGTTTTTTGTTTTGTTTTGTTTTGTTTTTTTTGTAAGTGTAGGATACATAAATGATCCAGTCTTCCCTATCAACCTTTGAATAATTGATGTGGCAAAGTTAATAACTCATAAATGAGGTTATACCACTGCCATCATGCTAATGATGTTGACAGTGCAATGGAGAATTTTATCATAGCTGTCTTTGTCAGAGTCCCGGTGTTGCAAAAATTTAAGCCAGGCTGTTGAAATTACCCGCTCATTTTGTGTTCTGCTTCATTTTGACACAAATATGGTTTAATTTTGGACAAAAAAATTAGGTGTTTTCTATGCAAGTTGCTTGACATTGGAGAAGCATTTCCATTAACCAAAAGAGGTGATATAAAATGTTACCATGTGGCTTTACACTAGTATACATTAGTTATATTAGTACTGATACTAGTACACTACAGGAGTATTAAGGATGTAAGACATAATTTATATTCACCGCTTAAGGTTCTAAGCCTTCCTGAATTCGTTCAGAGAGAATCACTGTTTATAAGGCCAGAAGGGATCACTGCAGTCTAGTCTGATTTCATTCCCAAAGGAAACTGCAAGACATCCTTGGATTACTTTCTATTTGTGCTTGAGTGAAATTTTAAAAGCTTGCTATGGCATACCTGTTAAATATGGATGTAAGTAAATAGGAGTTTTAGAGCAAAAAACTTTCAAGTTACAAAGAGGTGAAAAGCTTTACCTACTGCTCACACACACTTGAAAAGAGGTTGAGCTCAAGGCTTTAGTTTCTGGCCCAGTTGTCTAACCTCTGATATGTTTTCTTATACAATTCATTTAATTATTACTTTTTCTTGTAGGAAGGGGATCATCTAATTCAAAGTTGCCATCTGTCCCTACAGTTTCTTCAGTGCCTGAGGATTCTGCTTCGAATATGAGGTAACATCAACTGAACACATAAACAGCTGTGCTGTGGCTCACGTTTATGATATTACAGTTAATAAGTCTGATTCTACATCACTTAAGAATGTTGTTTTGCTGATGTTCAATAACTAATGAAGTTTTGGGAAAATACGACCGTTGGTTTGTTTATTTCTTATTATACATATATATCACTTAAGCATTGCCAAAAACTAGGTTCCTTTCTACAAAATCTTAGCAACTTCCTTCTTTTTTTGTTAATCACGTGTGTATCTCTACTAGTATTACAGACAGGCTTGAACATGCTTTGGAAAAAGCTGCCCCACTTCTGAGAGAGATTTTTGTGGATTTTGCTCCCTTTCTTTCTCGGACTCTTTTGGGCAGCCATGGGCAGGAGTTGCTGATAGAAGGTACAAGTAAGTTTCCATTTAAAAAAAAAAATGGTTTTCTTTATGTGTGCTTTGTTTTACCTTGGAGATTCAACATTTTTTTTTATTTTTTCCACCCCTGCTGGCTCTGCTTTAGAAGCTTTCTTCCTGCCTCCTGTTTCATCTGTCTTTACTTCTCTGAGGTTATTGTCATTGCCTCCCTCATCTTTGCCATCTCTGCTACCTCTTTGCCTCCATCTCATCTCGTAGTTTGCTTTAGCTCATTATGTGGAACCAACTGTTGTTGTCTCATCCTTAGTTTTCCAGCTCTTCCAGGGAATTGTTCCATAGAAGCTGGTGTATGAAATGTTTGGTGAGCTTTAAAAAGCAGACTTGGTGTCAGGGTCAACATTTCAATACAAAGTGTATAGCATAGAAAGTTAAGTACAAAGACCTTGCATTTTTACTGTGGTAGTGTAACAAAAGGCTTCTTGAGAACTATGTCAGCAGAGCTTGTTATGGTGTACCTCTTGCATGGTGTACCTCTGCTTCTGCCTTTCTGGTTTTTAATTGGGAGGCAGTCACACAAGCAAGAGGAATACACTGTCAGTATTGAGAAGAATTCTCTGGTACTTCTGAGAAGATGAAGATACAGGTGCCACACCAGTGATCATGGCTCTTCCTGGTGTTGTCTTAAAATGATTCAGCTTGAAATGATTGAGTTTTCTTTCTACTGATAGGTTTCTCCCTGTTTAAAAATGAGGCTCAGTTCTGCAATGCAGACATTAATGTCCTCAATTAAAAAAAATCATGTTTGCTGGAACACTGTGAATTTAGGAGTGAACATCAGATTTCCAATTTTCTCAGAATTTGGTTATATCATATTAATTGCTTTGTCCACTGATTTTTAGAGTGAAAATTGCAGTTTTTATCCATTTAAAACAACAAATTGAATTAAGGCCTGAGCTTGTTGCAGCTTCCAGTAATGCGCACTCCCATGCTAGAAGCTCATGGTTGATTAACTTGAGCTGATCACTTGCACATGAACTGTATTTGCACTGATAAATCTAGTTGCATCCTGGGGAATTAAAGTTATTTTTTAAAAAACATTTCTGAAACTACTTGTTTTGTGGATTAAGACAGGCACCCTGTATGGAGTGCTGAATACAGTTCATTGTCAGAGACACAATTAGAGTAACAAACACTGATAAGTGTTTTACTGAAGACCGCTGAGATCGTAATTGAGACTTCATTAAACTTCAGTGAAATTAAAGTTATTTAGTTTAGGAATTTAGCTTGCCTACCTAGTGGGGTAGGTAGAAGCGTATAAATTGTCTTCTGTGAGACTGAAAAAGATGGGATTCTGGTTTTGATTATACATGTGGGCATCACTTTAGCTGATAAACATTCTAATGGAAGCTGCATTGTGAACAAACTGATTTCATTAATTTAATAAGAATAAAAGGAAAGAGATTTCTCTCGAAGTTTTATTTGCTAGGGAAGTAAATGTCCTATTTAGCTACATTTTTTTTTGTGTATCTGAAGATAAAGAAATGTATCTGTAGTATAGATTGACTATAATATAGATTATATACACAGGAAGATTAGTATTTCATAGATTGGATGACTAAATAAAATGGGAAAATTATTGGCAGTGTATGAACTGTCTAGACAAAAATAAACACGTGAAACCAATTTTTGGGCCTAAAAACCAGTTATAGACAAACCTAAACCAAAATGCGAATAGAAATAATAATAATAGTCAAATTAGTTTATAAACAATTGAGAATATATAATAGGTTACTGCTTGCACTTCTGCTAAGGTTTAGTGTCGGGTTAAGGGTCAAAGTACTAATAAGAGTGTTTGGGATGTCTGCTTCCATGAAACAAAATGGAAACTTGATTGATAGCTGGGGGCTGAAAGGAGAACGCGCAATGGAGAAAGCAAGGGTCATAAAGCCATTTCCCTTCTCTGCATATATAATGACCCAATCCTTCAAGAAATAGGAAAATGTAGATACAGTGGATTAATATAACATATGTTAACCACACTTCTGATCATTTTGACATACAAACATTTATGAAACTGTGAATAATGGAGGTAATGTAGCACTATTAGCCGCATCTTTAGATGCGAGGCATGGAATTTATGATCGCCCTCTCACATACATACTTTTATTTTGTGCTGATAGAGTACAAAATTGAAGTGGAAGTGGTATGAGAATTTCAGCTTGCTTTTGATTGTCAAAATGCTTCTAATCTATTGCACTTCAAAATAGTTTGTGTTAACAGCTGGTGCCATATAAGCATGCATTTATGTATACCATTTTTTCCTTTTTTAGGTCTTGTGTGCATGAAATCTAGCAGTTCAGTTGTGGAGCTGGTGATGCTTCTTTGCTCTCAGGTGAGGTTTAACAATGTTGTCTGAAACTGCTGTCTTTGAGCACCATGGAAATGACACTTAAAATTTTGCTTAAAATTTGACTTTAGGATTATATGTCATAGGTAAAATGATTATGTGCAGGGCCTTTGATAAAAAAAAAAAAAGAATCACAGTAATTGTGTCTACTGAGTTGGAGAGAGAAGATACTAAAGTGTTTATGTTACCTTATTACTGAGCATTTACATAACCTTGATCGTGGTGTGCCTAAGTAATTCTATGCTGTCATTTTTCTAAGATAAAATAGGATCAATAAAATATTAAGGTTATGGAAACAGATTGATTTCTGCATCTTGGCATGCTGAATCCTCTGGGATGAATAGAATTTTTCCTTTTGTGTAGAGGTTATGAAATGAGTGATAAATACTTTTGAAACCCTGTCATTCTTAATTGATTTGACAAGTACTAAGAATTTGAGAAAAATGTAAGAAAGTAACCCTGGTTGTCAGCAGTTTGGGCCATTCTACATTCCTAAAGGCGAAGTGATTTTAGATATTTAAGAACCTGAGAATTGCCTGTTCCTGTCATTAAAGAAAGAGCCAGAGCCTAAGGAACTTTCTTAAAATTGTATATGCTATATTAATTGGATTTTCTTTTTGACTTTATTGCTTTCTTTTTTGTAATTAAATGGAAGACTGTTTTTATTGAGCCTTTCTTTTGGTGCCTTAAAAATGATACCTTTCTGGTAGTAAATTCCCCCACTTAAAACTTTAAAATAGCCCTTTTTAATGGGAATGGTATTGGTCTAGAGGTCAAGGGTTCTGACCCATTTCAAAACCTTTGACCTTCATTTACAACCCTTATGGTTTGCTTGCCTGACGAATAAGGATAATGCAAAATTAATGTTTTTTCACATCGATTTATTCATTTTAGTGCCTATATTGCCAAATTTATTTAGAGTGTGCTGATAGACATTTCATGAATACAAATGAAAGAATCGTAGAAGGTGTGAAAAATCGATAGTCTACATTGTCAATGAAGTGCAATAAGAACAATTACTTCTTGAGATTACACCTAATAGATTTTACAATGAACTAGTGAAGAGTAGTTATGTTTTCTAGTGAGCTTATTAATTAATGTATCTAGAACTTTGCTCATCTAGTTTTCCATCTTCCTCAAGGAAATATAATACATTTTTACCCTGAAAGGAGTTTAATATTCCTTATGGAACTTCTGGAATTTAGAGGTGGTCATTTTAAATATGACAATACTGGCAGTGGACATTGTTCACATCTTCCAGAATATGAATGTGCTGCTGATTTAAATTAGAAAAGAATCCTTGCTACAAAGAAATCCATACACAAGTTTTACTGTTCATTCATTAATGTGTTAAAGTAAAACTAATCTGAATATTAAATATGTGCCTGACAGCTTGGTATTACCATTTTAAAAATTAGTTTTCAGTATCCATGCTGCTTGTATCAATAATTAGTGGTTGACCTTTCCTTCTTTTTTACTATGGTAATCTAATCTTTTTTAAAATCATGTTGTGCTCTGTACTGTACGTCACTTGTTTCGTTTTGGGAAGTGGAGAGGATAAGGAATAAATGACGTGCTCTAATGCATCTATTTGTCATATGTGTCACAATGCCACTTAATGCTAATCTAATCAAATTGAGGATATCGTGATTGCTTAGCAGTGCTAGTTGCAGAGACTGAGGCTGTTCTTTGTGAAACAGTAGAAATAAACCAATAAAAGTCACAAAGACCTCAAAGTCTTTTTAAAGTTACATAGCAGCTGTAATTTTTGGCAGAATATGAAAAATGATGTGAGAAATGAATCTAAAATTAGCTCCAGATGTATACAGATTGTTCTGGGGTGATAATTACATTTTTCACTTTGAATTTTCCTAATTCAAAGAGGTCAGCATGGCAATCACAGAAGTGATTTATTTTGTTAAGAAGTGAACTGTCTTTTGCTACATGAAAGCTTGAGAGATATGAAATTGAATTTCAAGCCGACATTTTGCAGATACTGGGAGGAGATGGGGTTGAGCTTGATTGATTTTTATTTTTTTTCCCCCCTTTTTTTTTTCTTTTTTCCTTTTTTTGGCTCAAGATAGGGTGGGAAGCGATATCCTTTTGCTAAAATTTTAATTAATTTTTAAGAGGAGATGGAGAGGATGAAGTGCCAAAGATCAAAAGATCAGGTCAAAAACTAGCTTTTAATCACATAAATAATGTGGCATAGTTACAAAGTAAGTATCTGCAAATTTGATTTAAAACTTCACAAATTTGTCAGCCATCATTTTATGAAATTGAAAGATTGCTCTGATTAATATCTTTGGTGTTTCTTATGATAGCCTCTTTCTGAAAAATTATTTTTGACATTGTATATGTGATGTAAGCACTTGGATTGTTTTTTCTGAAACATCTGACATTCTTCTGATATTTATTTAGATTTGTGGCTGGAGTATGTTTGTGTTTGTTTTTTTTTTTTTTTTTCTTTTTCTCAAAAGTGTGAAATGGCATAACCATATCTCACAAGTAATTTTTTCATAAAATTGTGAAAATAAAGCTTTTTCCCAGGTGAAGTGATTTTAAAAAAATTCAAGCTATCCTTCTGTGAACCTACTTGTGATACTTGGTTAATTTCTTCTCTTGTTTAAAGTTCATATATTTAGGCATGTGGAAAAAGACCATTGTTTTTGTGCTTTAGTTTTGTGTTCATTTGTCGATATATTGTTTTATGTTTAACACAAGGTAAAAAGAGAAACAGGTGGTTTGAGATACAGACAAAAGGCTTTTTTTGAAGATAAAAACAGTTGTGTTTTTTGATAGACACGCTACATTTTGAGACATGTCTCTGTGCGTATACTTACATTTATATAAATCTATCAAAACATAAAGAAATCCTTCATTTAATATTACTGCAAAGTGTTCCTGCTTATTTGACATTAATATCATTTTTGAAAGAATCGACGTTGCATTCAAGGCCACTTTATAAAAGCGTTGTGTTGCTCATCCTAATTCAGTCTGACACACATTCCAATAACACTACCTCCCTTCTAGGGTTTAAAACTGAATTTATGGCTGAGCATTGTGAAGTGCATCATTTAAAAATGGTTTCAACCCAAAACATCTAATAAATAAATAATGTGTATGGCTACTCAGTAGCAGACTTTCCAGACTAGAAATCATTCCATCGGATACTCAACAGTCCACTATCGGAGAGGGCTGTCAGATAAATCTTATAGTAGCTGCATTCGTGTCCTGTAAATCACATGTTATTGTCTGAGCCTTCTGCCAGGTCATCTATTCTTTTCCCATTTATCAGAAATGCATACAGTACAGTGAACCTAGAAGCACCATCTAGTCTGGCCTGGCATCCTGTTGGGGTAATTAAACCAGCCAAAAGAGAGAAGCCCTGTGTCTATTATCCCTTTTAAATGAGTGACGTCAGGATGTTGAAGGTGCTCCTGTGCTATTGTGAAACAGGGCTTCTATGTGGAGAAACTGTGATATCACCCCTGAATAAAAGGACTAAATCTGAAAGGACTCTCACTCTATGCCTAAAACTCAAAGGGACATGTATGAATTGAGTGCATATTTATCCATAAAGCAGGTAGGCTACTGGGATTCCTGTCATTTGTCACGTTTTCTTGAAATACATGACTAAGTAGGAAAAACTGTGATCTCCCCTACTCTCTCATGAAGCTATTAAAAACATTTATCCATTGCTCACATACATGAAACGTTTGTCCTATTATTGTAGCTCCAAGGTGAAAAGGTACAAAAATAGGTGAAATAGGTTCCATAATTTTCTCTGATGCCTTTGAATTTACAGCATTTGCAGCACTTGAAAAATGCTTCTTTCTGTAGTAAATCAACGGAATTGTCAGTGGAATATGTGTAAGAGAACTAATTAGGCAGTTCTTGTCAGATCCATCTTTGACTTAAGAGCTTTTTTTTCTACTGAATCTAAATTTTCTAGACCATAAAATAAACCTGCACTAATTGACTCAAATGCTGTTCAGCTCTTGTATAATTTTCTAAAATTGGTGGAATGCCACCCAACCTTTTTAAAAGTTTGCAATTAAAAAATAATGAATGGTGCAGCAACTTTTATGACCCCTCCGCCACCACTACTCACAGATACACTCTGCTTGCTGGTTCAAGGTGTAAAAGCTTCTTGGTTCTTCCTTCCTCTGCCCCCTGTTGTTTCAGAGGGATTAAGGGCACATTCTTGATAGCTGATGGCATATATAAAACCAAGACCAATGTTTTAATACATTTAATCTCTAGGTATTTTATCTTCTTGAAATATTAATATGATATATTGCAATATAACTACATAGCTGTAGCTATTAGATTTATATTGGACCTTGATAAAGTATATCTTTCATGGGGAGATGGAAGAGGGAAGCATAAACTCTGATACTCCAGATTTTTTTTGTGTGGTGTGATAGCATCTGCTCATATGGCCCAATGAAATATGATTACAGTTGAATATGTCATGTGCTGTGCTGATAGTTTTTTGAGTTATTTTTTTGGAGAGAAAAGCATGATTCAAGGCAGTGTATGTGCATCTTAACAATACAGCAGCGGCTGATTAGTAGTATTAAAGCAGAAAAAATTATACTGTGAAAGTTGGTCTTACTGCCTGGGTAGGCAGACTTAGAGGTCTCCAGCTCTCTTTTTTCTTGTCTAACTCAACTCACCAAACCAATTATCGATGGTTAAATGGTGAAATGTTTGCAAACGGTTGGTTTTTCTTTAGAATGATCTTTCGTATGCTACTGAATCACTTTGCAAATGGATTCTGTTGCTCACAAAGAAGTCATCATTCATCCTTTGCATGGGTAGTATCTTAGTTGCATCACATCTCTTACTCTGATAAGGAATCTTAATTATTTAAACAATATCAACACGTGCCGTGCAGTCATGCACCTCTACAAACAAATGCGACAGCGTCTTTCCCCCCGAGGAAGAGCAATAGGATGGTAGTTAAGATTATGATTTTTCAGCAGATTGTTTGCACACACACTTCCCTCCTCCACCCCAGTACTTCAGTGTTTTTGAAATGCAATAGGATCTTTAGGCTTCTCTGGATATCCTGTGCTCAGAAAAAAGCTTTGTATCAACGATCCAAATTCACTACCTCAGGAATGAATTTCTGCAAAGTGTTCTAAAATGTGGTAAGCCTTTGAATTGCTTGGAGATTTTAGTTGATGTAGATGGTGTCTGGTTTTCAGTGTTTGTTACTTGCAGAGAGAACACATTATACTGATGCTCTGTGTTCTGCACTGGTTACTAATTTATTTTTTAAGTGCAATTTGATGTGATGGATAACTGTAGTGATTGCTATGAAGTTTTAATTGAATTGGGTATAGGTTATCTAAAGAGCTATGTCACTGTGATACCATGGCAGCTGAACTCAACAGAAGCACCAAAACTCTAACAATATCCTGGTTTAAATATGAAGAGAACAAATGCTGTTTGAATACTTTTTATGTGCCCCAAGTGTTAAATGATGACGTTTTAATCAAGATAATATTTTTGCATCTAATCACTTTGTTTTCTAACAGCTGAGAATAAGTTTTAAAAGGATCTAATAATCCTTTAGATCCATGATCTAAAAAACATATATGTTTTGCTACAGAGGGTAAATTTTGTAGGGATTTTGTAAGCTGCCAAAGGACTTCCTATTAATTATAATGCATGTTCTAATTTCCTTTTAAAAGCAACTTAAAAGACATCAGAAGTTGGAAGTTTTTCTTTTTATACTGTGTGAACTTCTGCCAATAGGATCTTTGTTTTTACCAAAGATGAGTGTAGCTGTATTTAAGTAAAATAACCCACTTCAGTAATAGGTTGTTTTTGTGATAAAATGGTTAAAAACATAACTTTATTAGGCAAATGAAAATTATTTAGATCTTAAATAAAAAAGAAAAAAGGGCTTCCCAAAGTTGAAATTGTTAAGTCGAGGGGAATGAATGACTCGTGCTCATAGATGTTTGCCTTGTATTGTTAACTTTCTTTGCAATGTTATGAAGTATTCAGTGTTTCTAGTTTAGTATGAAAGCACTGTGTTGAGATGCACATAAAAATACTTCATCTTCAGGTTGCCAGAGACTTCATAGTGTACTGTTTTATTTTGCTTCCACTCTTTTGAAGATTTTGAAGATAGGAAGAATATCTGCCAGCCTAGGTTTTTGTAGAGATGAGGTGGCTGTGTAAGGAAATGAGAGTATTCAAGATCATCTTACTCTGTTATGGATAATTTAGATTCTGAAGCTGCCTGTGGTCTGTTTCACAGCAAGTGGAGCTAGACGTGTTAATGGCTCTTAACACTTGAAAACATGGGATTGCCAAGCATATTATTAATTGTTATGCAGGCAGCAGTAGGAACATTCCTAGTACAGTTTTGTAAAAAATATCACATGGCCCTTGTAACTGGTGTACAAAGGGAAGATTCTTATCCTATTCTTCTTTAAGATGCTATTGGATGGAAAGTAGTCGTGAAATTTCTGTTGAGCTTTATGTACAGTGCTGCTTGAGGATATTTTCAGTGAAGCGATTTTACATTATAAACCTTTTCCTCTTCAAAAACTCTTGTTATTCTTTTCCCTCTGCAATATATATTTTCATCTACAATGACTTATTTTTGCAGGATGGAGACTGTGGTCAAAGCTAGAGAGAGGGAAAGGTAGGTTCCACAGCAGCCGGAGATCATGCTATCAAAGGGCTGTCCTTGGATAGAAGAGACTTAAGTTTCAATTAATGTTTCAGATAATAGTTCTTATTGTCACTAAGTAGAATAGTCTATCAGAGGAAAAATTTCAGCATATCCTCACAGGGTAGCTAGCAGTACAGAAGCTTTAGGGCATTTACCAGGCATGTGGAAGAGTTCTGTTTTTAAAGGAATTAAGTATGCTCAATCTGTAAATGCAACACTATGATTCACTGGTGTCATCCCTGATTGTAGTTCCTCTTTGGTTGTGATATATGAAGACATCATTTCTTTTCTGTAAGGTCTTGGGGATAAACTTAGGGCTTCTGCATTCTCCTGTTTTGCAAGGCACTTGATATCAACACGGTGAGCTGTTTGGCTAGCGGTCACTGGGATTAACTCTGGAGAATTTGAATGGAAGGCCTGGAAGATGTGGGAGGGTACTGGCTATGAAATCCAGACTCCTTAAGTGCAGTCCTTTGGTGCATGGATTTTAGATACCATCTTGTCAGTAAGTTTCCTGCTAACAAAACAGAAGGTTAAATTATCACATCTGTTGTCTAGATCACTTGGATTCTCCATTACACTTGATATATCTGGGTTTTTTTTTCCACAAAGTGTAGCTTTCTTTCCCGAGTGTGAGTTTTTCCTCCACCTCTGAGGATCTCACTTTAGGTGCTGAAAACATATATTGACAACTTTCATGCTTAGTATATGCCACTAAGCAGAGTAGTTGATATAATTATAAATGGATTACTTGTGCTATGGATATTTTGCTGCTTGCTTCACTGAACTATGTTATACATTCCAAGTGTTTGAAACTGGAGATCAGTTTGGTAGGTGACTGTCTGAAGTGCAATTCTGATAAGATTGGAATAAATGGAAACAGCTGGAAAACTTTTTCTTTGAACTGCAGTATGCTGAAACTATATTTTAAATTAGCTGTGTATATTTTTTTTCTTTGACTTAAGCAGTACGTAGATTTTTTGTCTCTCCAGAACTAGATTATTGTAATATATTCTGTGTGAAGCTCCAGGATAATGTAAAATTTGTCTGTTGGAACTTCACTCTTACTTTGATTTCCTGCTGCTTTCTAAATTGTTTGAAAGTTTAATTGCCTATAATTGCCTACAATAGTTAACCTGTTGAATTCCATGGAATTGCTTAGAGAGCACTCTAATATGTTTGAATAGGAGTTTCTTTCCTACTCCTATTATTTTTCATAAAAATCACTGTTTCACACTTCTCAGATCCTTCTTTAGTTTGCTGCGCTTAAGATAGGTTTGAACTCTGTTTTTTCTCTTCAGTGTAGTTGTGGGCTTCAGGAATAATGTGCCTTGTTTGCCATTAGCATCATATACAGATAGGTTGTTTAAAACATCTGTGTCCATCACTGGCTAAATTAAAACAAAACAAAACACAAAATTCTGATATTTTTTGTGTGAGTCTGTGGAGTGGATGCATATTGACAGTTTGCTTAGTAGTAGAAATCAAAGGAGTTTATAACTTAAACTTTGCTTTTGCCTTAAGTGTGGAAGTAAGTTGGAATGTATTGGGAATGATCCATCAATACTGCATGAATAATAAGTGACTGTCTCTTGCCTTAAGAATGCAGTAAACACTTCATAGTTATATCCTGACAGGTACTGGTCACAGTAGTTAAAATGTGTGAGCTAGTACTTTGGCTTTATCTCCTTATATTTTTCCCTAATTCTTAGTCTGGGAGGATATTTTAAAGGTTTGCTCACTCCCCGTTTTGAGATGAAGTGTACGATGTACGATTTTAAAATGAGCAAAACCAATGATGCATTACATTTAGTATGAGAAAAACAGAAGAGTAGCTGATGTGTTATACTTTTATTAAATGGGATAGATGTTTCTGGGTATTAGATATAAATAATCATCAAAGTGGTAGAAATGGCTTTCTAACTAAAACTTGTTTTGTCTAGGCCTACTTTTGACCCACTGGAAAATGCCCTCTGCAATTTGCAGTCACTGTGTTTTGAAGCCTTCAACAAAAGCAGGCTATACCAGCTGCAGCTGCAAACTGAGAAAAGTAGTGTGAAAGAACCAGTGTTTTTTGGTTTATACTACACAGCTGTTTTCTGGAAACTAATTGTGAGCTTTGTGGTTGTGACCAGAAATTTTAAAATACATTTGTATGTAAAGAAATTGGGATGCGTGCTATATATTAGACTAAGAAGGACTGTAGAGAGGTACAAGTGGATAAGTGTAGTAAAGCCATGATATTTTGGCGTGGACTGATGTGAAGCATTGTTTCTTGGGACAATAGACTTAGAAGTCAACATGACTTGCAGACTTTGAAGAGAAATGGATAAAAGATGGGGTTAAAACTCACAAAGCTGTTCTTAGAAATAGTTTGCCACACTGCAGTGGAGAGGTGGACTTTTCTAAGGTCATCTTAATAAAACGTAATTGTTGCCTCCAGTAAAGTTCTGGGAGAAAAATGAGAATTGTTTTTCTCCCCGGTTTTATTTTTTTAATACAATCTTTAGTGGTTATTCTACAGATTTTTCAGATATTATAGGCTCTTACTAAGAAAAATCCTCTTATGAAATGAAAATTACTTGAATTTGGTTAGGAACCCAGGACATGGTGTTGGTGTGAATGTAATGGGAAACATACCTGCTGCAGCTAAAAACTATTACCCCGTAAAACTGTTGCTGAGAATTTGTGTGATTAATGCATACGTTTTTATGTTTAGGGAGGAGAGTGGATTGTATAATGTAAATGTGAATCTTGGGGGTGTGATAGGGGAACAGGACAGCTTCATTTCCATGAATGTACACTGCTGCAGATGTTCAAAACTAAGGGAACATAATTCAGCTACAGAAGCAAGACTTTCCTGGAGAAAAAAGGCATCCTGTTGCTTCCCCAGCACACTAGGACTTAAAAAAACACCACCATTTAAGGTGAGTTTTGTGCAGTGAGAGCACACCCTGTGGTTTGGCAGTCTAGTCAGAAGGATGAGACCATGCTGACTTTATAACTAGATCTTTGAACAATATTCTCATGGGTGGTAAATGCAAAACAAAGTAATATCAACTGGCACTTAATTCTGTGAGCTCCCTGCTGGTGGGGCTCTGCACTGAAAGGGAACTCTTCCTGACAGGAAGTCAGCCGCGAAGTGTGGAGACCTCTGAAAATAAAGTGTGCTTTAATTTGACACCCTGCTGTTTTACAGCTAGTCTGTTTAATTTGAGACTATGGAAAGAGGTTTGGCGGAGGGGAGGGGGATGAGATATGGAAAGTTCAGTGAGCGGCAATGCTTGTTGCTGACTTTATACTAATTACAAATATGTGAACGGTTTTGTTCATGTTAATAATCCAAATAATGCGTCTCTGTTTCCAAGCAAAATTGCTTAAGAAGCTCATGATTTGGGGAGCAGTGCTGTTTACTCAAAGTTCTGTCAGGAGAAGCTTTGCATAGTGGTGCTGTTGAGCTTATTGTTTAACCTTTAGTCTTACATATACTTATCTGTGTCTTTTTACATATTTCTGCAAGTGGGAAAAAACCTGTCTCATCAGAGACGTTAATGATACGCTATTCTTTCAATAAGTATTTTAAGATAACCTGCTTAAGTGAAAAAACTCACAATTCAGATTATGCAGCAATCAGTATGATATTGAGGTGCATGTCCATTAGGCATTAGATCCTAGTTCTGAGTCAAATTTGATTCAGAGAAATCAGCTGGATTTTCCAGTACCCTCTCAATATTTATGAAGACATTTATTTCTATTTCTACTTTGAAGAGAGATAGTTATATTTTTCTTTTTGGAAAATTTGCTTGGGGAGTGCAAGGGATGATTTGCAGTGAAAGAAGCAGAAAATCATTATTTATCGTGTATATTGTAGCAACATGTAGGGACAGATGAGAATAGAGCCCTGTGTTCTTGGGTGTCACGTAACAGGGGAATAATGGATAACCGGAATATTTTAGTCTAAATGAAGACAACAGATGCAGAATGTGGAAGGGAACGTAGTATGCAAGTGACATGTAATGGAAGACATGCATATTAGGTTTTGTGCCTTTTTTCTTTTTCAATTTGATTTGATTTAGCTTCCCTTTCTCAAAAGCTTTTCTTAAAAGATCTGCATTAGGAAAGGATTACCCAAGAGGAATGATAAGGGGCAGGTTTGGACATTCTGTCTTTTGAGTGAAGAGGTGGGATTGGTTTACATACTTTGGTTTTATTCCCTCAAAGTTACAACGATAGTGGGAATCTTGCTCAGTGTTTGCATGTATTCATTCTGAGAGCTTAAATTGAAACTAAGCTACATTTGGGGAAAAGGGTGATATAAAGGGGCTTTTAGTTCCAAAGTAGTATTCACTGTGTATATTGTTGATTTTATTAGCTAAATTTATTTAGCTAAAGCTTATCAGACATTGAGCAGGAAGGTTGCTGCTATTTGGTGGTGGTGATGATGAATGATGCTATCGGTGGGACCAGTCCATCACTACTAGCGCAACTGCACAGCAGTGTGTATGCTGTGATTTTCTTGTCCTTACAATTAGTAGTCTACCTTGGAAGACAATTTTTTCCATGCAGTGGTTTTACAAAAATTCAAATTAGAATCACAGTTAAACAAAAAAGCACTAAAATCAAGAGGCAGTTGCCTTGTACTCCTGGTATTCCTCAATTTGTGTTCCTTTCTCCATAAAAATGATGCTGGCGCTACAATTTGATTATTTGGATCTCTTCCCTTTGTTTGTCTTACATTGTCCCTTTCTCACTTCTGTTTTTCTGACTCCTCTCCTTTGACTTATAGTTTCTTGCTTCCCATTGCTGCATATTTGCAGAACTTCTTGGTAGTTTGATTTTTCAGTTAATGTTTAAGATTTCTGTTCCTTTTCTTCCTGAAGCTACTGTCTTTCATCTCAGTCTTGCAAATAGCCGATGGTTAAAGAACCTGAAGAGGAAACTGTGGTGGAAAAGGTTTGCTGCTAGATGAACTCAAACCTGACCCCTAATTTCATTTCATGAGGAGTCATGGCAACAGCCCGCTAGTGGGACAGAGAAAGGGAGAGGCCGCCCAGGCAAATTGCTTCCTCCACCAGAAACTGGGGACCTGAAATCAGTGATCCACTCATTCACTTTTTCCCCATTTTACAGTTTGTTGCTGTACTGGGACTGTGGAAGAACTGGAGTTTAACATACACTTACTTGTTTCATCTTAATGTGACATTGGTTCTAGGGGCAACATTTTATTCATCAAGTCATGAGTCAGATCACTAAGAGTGGAATGCAATAAATGTTTTTCATATACATGTTCATACTTTTTTGAAACTAGATACAAAAATGAAGCATAGAAGTTTTGACGATATGCGACTTTTATGCTATGATAGATACTATTGATAGCATTTTTTAATCTAGTGATATTTTCATAATTTTATATAAATTTTCAGATCAAGTGATTTAAGTTTTCATTACTAAAATCCTGTTTTAACAGCATTTAATATCACTATCAATGATGACAACTGCAACCTATGTTGAGGTTTTCTGGCTGTATGTAATTGTTAAAGATTGTATGTGCTACATTTTAATGTAGTGTATCTTTCATAATATTGTATCTTTTATGATAGATTTGCATAGTTTGTAGAAAAGACAACAGTTGTCACTGGCAATATTATAACATAAAAGGCATTGTCTGACAAGCTGACAGTTTTTTATTTAGTATTTTACTGAACAACATAGTACTTAAGTATGCAAACTCCCTCAGCTCTATATGTGTATAATTTATTTTCTGAATCTATAAAAACTTCTTGTGACTTGAACTCTAACTTTTAAGTATTGAAATTAAACTCTCGTTATAAGGTAGTTTTAGGCATTTACCACTAACAACATAATACAAGTTTATAGGAAGCTCTGTTTACATGGAATATCCCAAATGGTTAAACAGCAGGGGAGTCTTCTGCTTTTAGTTAAAAAACCGCCATTTCTGTATGGCTTATTTACTACTTGTTTAATTCTTAATGTAGTGTGCTGTGGAATTGAGCATGCAAAAGTCAGCAGAGAGTTCTGTTTTCTGCGTCTAAGGTTATTACTTGCTGTACAATAATAAAGGCACTATTTTATTGGGTTAGTTGTAATTAACTTCAGCACTAGGCACTGATATAAATCATTCCTAATCTGTTTTCTTTACATTTTCATTCTTTTAAACTGGTTTAACATAGCTTCTTTCTGTCGTCCTTCTACATAAGGACTGGGGTTGTAATTGCTTTTTTGAATTAGGCCGTCGGAAGCTAATGTGCATGTTGATCCAAGAATTGATTAAGGAACACTAATGAATTTCATATAGCACTTTTAAAAGATTTGTAATAAATATTGTGTAATAAATACTCTATAGCAGTGATTTGTTATACCATTCAAATTCAATACAGAGTTGTCATGCTGTGCAGCTGGAAAAATATTTCAGTATAAGAAACTTTGATTCTGTTTCATAGTTAAAATAGTAAACAATTTTGTGGTTATGAAGAATAGTGTTGCAACTCTTCCCCAGAGTATATTTTATGAAAGTAGCTATCATTATTGTGATCTTTGTTTCTGTGTTTTATCAGAGGAAAAATACTGAAACATTTTTGGTTTTCATTTTTTTTTCTGCTCAGTCTTGGTGTTTGATACCAATTGGGCCATGTCCCTTTCTGCCCGATTTATCAATGCACTAGTGTACTGCAGTATTTTCAGTTGTTCATTTAACAGCATAGGTTTGAAACAAGAATGTTATGTGTTCTTTTCAGTCAGCTTTACAACACGGACCATGGTTGTGTCTTGAATTTCTTGTCTTTTTCAGGACTAGATAATATCACGCACGCAATTTCATCCCACATTTATAGTTCATTAGTTAGTTGGCTATGAGTGTGCTTGGAATATTTTCCCACAACAGCATGCGTGGTGTTATACCTCCGTTGGAGAATCTGTCTCATATGGTTTATTTTTACATGACTTTCTCCTAGAAGACTCATTAAAATTTTCAATACAGACGTTAGTTGTGTACTGTCACTGGCTGATTTTTTGACAAAAAGCAATGTCTTTTTAATGGAATGCCAGCAGTAAATACTTTTTATTGTAACTGAGTGTGTTTGATAGTTTAAAAGTCTTATAAAAATAATTAGCTCTTTTATATAGTTCTAATGGCAGCCTTGCAAGTTTCGCCTGGAGCAGTCTCTAATGAACAGGCCTTGATTTTTCCAGTTGGGCTCTTAGATTCCCTGAGGACTTGACTTCAGACCTTGGAGGGCAGCAGCTGCCATTTGTCTTAAGGCTGGAGTTGCCAAACAGACAGACCATGTACTAATAGGACACATTTGTACAGCCTGAGTATGTGGAACCCCGATAGAGGCCTAATGATGATCATCTGTTGAGAGCTTGTAGCTGGCGAGGGTTAGAGTAACTTTTATCACCCTTACTGAAATCAAAACCTCTGTATTGATTAGTAAGATAGCTTGGCTTGTTACATAGATGCGATGTTGAAGCTTTCATAGACAAGCCATTGTTTAGTGTGGAATACTATCCATTGTTTAAATTTCAATAATTTGATAATTTTTTCCCTTGACGAGATGTTCTGAATTTTTAAGATAGTAGTAAATATTTTTGCAAGCTCTCTTTTCCCTGTGTCAAGATTCAGCAACAGTGGTGTTCTTCTGTAGAGAAAGGACCATGAATATAATTACTGAAATTCTCCTTTTCTTAATCAATTTTTGATAGTTATTCCATTATTGATTTATGGGTTTTAAATTTTATTTGATCATCCAGGTGTGGCTGTATAGCATTGTCCCCAAATGTGGTTTTGTGTTACTCTTACATTAAATTGTGTCACACCCTTGCAAAATTTTTCTGTTTCATACACTACTTAGCATGTGCTAATTTTTATATTAAATTGCTACATAGAGTTTCTAGATATGATTTCCCATAATTCTATGTTGTTTTTAATTTTTTTTTTCAATGGAGCTTTGGAGATCAAAACAATTTAAGCATGCTTCAACTCTTTAAAAGTAATTTATGCTTGCAGATATTCTGCTTAGCATTCAGTCTAACTTTTTTTTTTAATTATGAAGAACCCAGCTGAGATACAATCTACTTTTCACTATATGTTCTTTATTGCTGAGTTCGTTCAAGCCTGTAGTGGATGTGGTGCTGAGAGAGTGCTGACACCAAGTGCAAACACTGCTGAAAAGTTCTTGATAGTTTACTTTAGGCACTTAAAGATTAGTATATCTCTCTATGAACAAGTTTTTCATGCAGATTTGACCTTTACTCTAGGATATAATATGTCTCTTAGTCATATGTTAACACATTTTCCCACCCTGCTCCTTAGTGCTCCATTCATAGTTGTCAGTACCAAAGTCGTCCTTCTGTGTTTCATAACCAAAATAAATTATTAAAACTCCACCAGCTTTATGGGAAAGATGAATTAGCAGAGAATTTGCTCTTTTTTCCTTGCTTATGAGTGTGTATTTCACCTGTTAGTTATAATGCTTAATTGTGGAATATGTTAACCTGGTTAGAAGGATATTTTTTCAAGTTTCTGAGAAAAATGAATTATTAAGGACTATGCATGCATATGTAGCAGTACAGATTACTACAGTTGAAAATAGAGCACTTTTCATCTATTGGAAATGTTTTAGGTGTTCTGTTAAAGATTCACGTTCAGTTGTTTAGCCGTCAGACCAGTTGATAAATTGGTCTTGCAAATGTTTTTATCTTGCTTGAAGAATATATGTTTTGTGTTAGTTGTTTGAAATATATTTCTTTCCCAGATGTGCACAGGTGAGGAGGGATATGTCCATTTGCTCTCTACAGGCAAGCACGTCAACTTACAAATCAACAAAATTGTTTATCAACAAAACTTTCTTGGCATTTGAGTGATTAGAGTCCAGAAATGACTGTGCTGGGTTAGATAAAGGCTCCACCTTGCTTATTGTCATATCTCCAACTATAGACACAAAGAGATGCTCAAGAATAATAAAATAGGACAAGTGTGTGTGATACTCTTCAACGCTTCAGCTATTTTCAGATTGGGGTATTTTCTGAATTGGATGAAGTTGCTGTGTATTTAGTCAATATCAATGTATTTTCATTTGGTGTACTCATGCTGTCTTGTCTTGATCCTGTTGAACTCTTAGTCACCACAACATCCTTTGGTGATAGGTTCCACTGATCTGTTAATGCACTGTGTAAAGAACCACTTGCATTTCTTTGTTTTGAAGCCGGCTCCTACACTAGCTGCTGCTTGTAGAAAACACTTCTGGGCAGGCCTGTTTGGGTAAATAAGAAGCTCCTGAAGTATTAGACTTGAACAAGGATATTCAGAATGAGTCAGCAACAAATGGAAGAAAAGTACTGATCAGTAGAGTTGACACTGGAAAATTCAAGTTCTATGCAGAATTTTTATATGACTTCTCCACTTATCTGATGATGCCTTATGATTACAGACCTACCTTATTTTTAAGAGAGGAAATAGGAGGATCGAGTAATGTAAGAGACTTTTCAATGCATTTGAAGACTAAGGTAACTACACGTGCATGTGTAGCTGAAATAAAATAAAACGGGACATAAAATTTCTAAAGATTGTTTTGCTACACTAATCTCATTGTTGGCTATGGTCTAATGGATGTTGCAGTCTTTGGCCAAAACGTATTTCCTAGGCAAAGAAAATTTAGTAATTTATATGAATTCAAGTAGGGTATTTGTTACTGTCATAGAAATGATCATTAGTTAGAATTAATTAAAAAATCCACTGTAAAATAGATTAAAAACCCTCCACCTGACTCAGATGGGACAACAGGAGGTCATGACATAAACCTTGAAGGAGACTAGTTGTTTCCGAAAGAAGGGGTCCAGTACTGTTTAATGTTTTCATTTAATGATCCTTGTGCACTCAGTAAGAATGTGTTAATGAAACTTGATGATATAAAACTGGTGCTACTGAGGACTGGGATATAATTTTGCCTATGTCAGAGTTGTTCTGTAGCTACAGGAAATGTAATATTTTATTCCATGCAGAATTATAGTTCAGGTGAGGTTTGAAGCACTATTTCAGGAAAGGATGTAGTACTTGCGTTTTTATCTATAGTACTGGTGGAAGTGTTTACAGATTCCATTAAGGAGGTAGGTGAAACAATAGTGAGCTAGGAAATTTCCACATCAGACATAGTATTTGAATAAAATGTGATTTCTTATTTGTCTTCTTATAATGTTTGTTTTTCATTGTAGCTATTTGTGATAGCGTTTAGTGCTTCTAGGTTTTTTCCTGCTTCACTATTGAGTGTACAGTGACCAAAAGCATTAGAAGTAGATTGTCTCTTGGTTACTGAACATTTATAGCCGTAGGAAATGATGGTCAATTAAGTACAGCTTAGAACAGGTATGAAATTATTGACTTTGTTGATCGTCCCTTACAGTCCTTCCTTAGGAAAGTGCTGAAATGTGTTTTGTAGTTATTTAGTTGCATTAGTGGTTGAGTTTGAGGCTTTTAACGTGTTTTTTTCCCTAATACCTTTGGGAAATGGATAACTAAGATGTTGATATAATAATGCAATATGCATACTGAGTGTAATTGTTTGAGAGAGAACATATACTGTGGGGAAATATTGAATGGATCATGAAAGATGATGACCATTAGTCTTTTCTTTCAACTATTAAAATTAGCTTTAGGATGTGTTCAGCTGTGATTTATGAAATTGTTTAGACTAACGCCTTCTTTGATGATGTCTGATGTAGAGAAAAATGCTGAAAAGTATCATGATAAATGCACGTTTATTTCACTTTTGTCAACCTCTATCTTCACCAATTAAATTTTTCAGTATTGTAGTGAGCTCTCCAGAGCAACAGATGGGCAGTGTCATAAATGGTAGAAATTATTTTGCTTTTCTTGAGTTTTCACACAATTAAGCTAACAGATAAAAGTTTCACTTATAATCATGTGAAACAAAATATTTGGAAGTTGATATTATATTTAAAAAAACTCTTATGAGGATTAGTCACGTATGGTATTTTGTTTAGAATATTAGCAGCTTTGCTTTTTTTTTAATATAAGAATAAATACTACTTAAAGCCATTTCACACAGCTTACAGACTAGCTTGAAGTCATGTGATGGTGGCAGTAAGAAGGCAATAGGGAGAACAGGGCGTATTATGGTGGATAAATATTAGTAAGATATATGTAGCAATAAGGACCAATGATGCTACTTGATTTAACCTCAAACAAACAAGAACCCCCCCATTTGTGATATTATGTAAATGGAACTTATCTGGAACATAGAATGTTGCTTGCTTATTAATGCATATATACTAGTTATAGAAAAAATAATGAAACATATTTATAATACATTATTGCTAATACATCACAATTTCCAATTATTCTAATTTTAATTCTGACTACCTGAAAATTGTAATACATTGTTGCAACTTAAAAGTTATAGGAGACTGTGTTGGGTCTGGAACATTTCAAGCCTTAAGAGACCAGTTATAATCTCTCCCCTGCATTTGAAATCTGGAAATCTGTTTTGGGTGTTGGGGGCAGAACTTAAATTGTAAAGAAATGACATTGTCCTCGTGGCTTCTGTGTATGTCTGATCAAAGCTTCGTGTCAGTGACTGAGAGGTAATTCTGCAACACTGAGCAGCAGAAAATTTACTCTGTTGACACTGGGTATTAAAAACTCCTGCATTCAGAATTCTGAAATTTGTTTGAGAGATATTTGCACTTTTGCACTTTTTGACTGCTTTGGAGCTGATGAGATTTTCATACAGAACTACAGTGATAGAAGTACTGGTGTGAGCAATCATTAAGATTATTATTTCATACAACAAAAAATAAAAAATCAAGGAAACTGATGTTGAAGAGCATATGAAACTTAAGTATGTCTGCTGCAGAATCAGTCTTTTGTTATTAGTTTAGAAGAGTTGTAGAGTTTAAACCAAGAGTTGCATTTGGCCTGTTCAATCCAAATGTCTCTAAGGTTTTCTAAAAATATAAGGTTCACGCATCTACTACCCTAATTTTTAGCTCTGCCATCTTGTTCCTGTTGAGTCCAGGATTAAAAATCTTTGTGTTGTGAACCATTTCTGTTTTCTCATTAGCTTTCAAATGAGGGAAGCAAGTCCCAGTGATAGGTCATCTGGCTTGATTACTTTCCATTGTGTCTTTTCTGGGGGCCAGACAAAACCTGCCTACATGTTTAAGAGGTGTAGAATTTTGCTGTAATTCAGGGTTCATTTGGGTGTAAGAAATGTGCAGTGCATGTGTGTCTGCCATCGCTATCGTTTCAGTGTATTAAAAATTCAGAATGTTAAAAATGTGTTAATATTTTGTGAATCAAACTGGGTGTTAATGATGTAATATTTGGATCATTAGCAAATTTTTTGAGTAGAGATGGTTATGCGATGCTGAGGTGAGGATTTTTATCAGTTTAAATGTTAACTAGCCTTTAAGCTATAAGAGAAATCTGTGTCTAAAGAATGAGCCTTACATTAATGTGAACCAGTTTCTAACATGAAGACTCGGTAAGGCAAAAAGCATCAGTGAACCAAAGTTCAGAATTATTGCATAACATAGCAAAAGAAAGTGATGCATTTTTTTGTGGGATGTTTTTGTATTTTCTTCTCTCCTCCACAAAATAAGTGATACTGTTCTGTTTTTTTCATGCTGGCAATGTTTCTTTCCTGATTAGCACACAATTAATCCCTTATGTTTGCTGATGGTGATGTAAATTACTGAAATTGAGAAGAAAGTGTAGCCGAAAATGTTTTTTCTTAGTTTTGTTTTCATACAACTAGTTTTCTCTTGTTTTTTCTCAGGAGTGGCAAAATTCTATACAAAAGAATGCTGGCCTTGCCTTTATTGAGCTTGTCAATGAAGGAAGGTAAGTCACAGTATTTGATATTACCTCTGCCTTAGCCTTCAAGAAGTTGTATGACTTGAAACTTTTTTTAAAGAACTTTTCTTGTGCCTTTTTTGACTCTTTTTTGAGTTTTATATGCATAATTTCACATTCTTTAATACTTTGGTTACGTTCTGATACTGAACATAGGATTTTGCAGAATCTGAATGCTCTTTAGTTTCATTAAATATTTCACTTATCAGTGTGTCATAGATTTTCGTTCTTCCTGTCCTTGTTGAAACTATCATTTGTATTCAGCTAATCTCTTGAGGAAGGGAATTGATATTTGGAAGACATTATAGCTAGGAATTGTAAGATAAGCCTCTGTCTCAAATATTAGATTCCAGTTTGCTCATTTATTTGCTATCTACTGCATAAAATAGAAAGGAAAAGAGTTCCTTTAAGGGGAAAAAAAAAAAACAAAACCAAAAACCAAACTACAAAACCAAACCAAAAACTTGTTAATATTACAAATTAGTTTAATATTCTATCTGTAACTATATATGTATATTACTGGAATTTATAGAAAATGACAGAGCAGGTGATGAGGCCATGCTCTTTGACTTGTAGTGACTATTCAGAACCATCAATATTTTCTTCATTAGGAATCGATTGTTGAGGCAGGCTAAGAGCAATATTTACTTTTTCTAAAGGATTTTTTTTAAGGTGTTTAATGGGTTAGATAAGGAGTATTATAAGAAATGCCATTTATCTAAACCTAAATTCAGTTAGTAATTTGAGCTACTTAGAATCCCAATAGAAAATAAATTTTACAGGATTAGGGCAGCTACTGAATTAAACTCAAAGTAATTTATCACATGAATTAAAATGCTATATAAATATCTTTTTATCATTGTAAGAATAGGAAAAAATGGACATTTGAGATTTTTCTTTTAAAATGTGTAGATATTCTCAAGACACATAAAAATAATGACCATTTTAATGGTTGCATTTCTGTTTATGGTGAGGGAAACACTGTTCTGAGGCAGAAAAAACATTTTGCTACTGGTCTTGATCCCAAGGGCCAAGGTAAAGTAACAAGGGTGTTCAGTTACAGCGTTAAGATCTAGCCTGTAGTTGTTTCCTATTATGTGAGGCTGACCTGTCTTGACCTTACTTATAAAGTGCCTGCTATAAATTTGGCCCTTGATTAATGTTTTATTAGCATAGATAACATAGAGATCCCACACACATGATGTAAGGTTCATCTGTGTAAGGTGATTATCATGAGCAAATCAGTTGCTGGGACTGAGTTGTAGGTAGCAGTTACCTAGTAGTTATTCAGCTGGTCCAGGTCAAGCTTTCAGAGGGCATTCTATCAGTAAACTGTTTGGAATTGGCTATTTTCTTTTAAAAACCTGCAGTGCCCATCACAGAGAGATGGAATCATTCCCCCACCTCCATAAACAACATCAATAACTTACAGTCTAGCCTTGGCAGAGTGGTTGTCTCGGGGACAAATGATCCCTTGAAGACTGGAAAGTGTGGTTTTGGTTAGCAGAAAATATCTAAGTAATTGTTACTTCATTTCGTTTCTGACTTGTAGCAGAGTTGTTTTTTTTTAAAAGTGGCAACATAACTTTCATTATGGGGAAGAGGACAGGGGATTAATTTCTTAGAAATGGCTCCTTTTATCTATCTCTATTTTCCTCCATTCCTGTTTATAGGAGCCTTTAAAGTTATTGCTGAATTGGTCATTGCAGTGCTTTGTGGCTTTTCAGCATTCACTAAAATGAAACTATTATCCTTCATATGACATGAACTATATTCCAGAACTACTCATTTCCTCTCTTTATGCAGGTTGCACATTATTTTTCTTGCACATATACTAACACTTACACTAAAACATTTCAAACCTTGCATTTTATTGTATTTGTTATTGGTTTATGTATTTTTTCCATAACATTATAACCTTAAAAACTCCAAAAGCTGAAATCTGTTAATTAGAACTTAAAAATGAAAATAGCTGAATGATACTGATTTAGCTTTTTGACTGCATAATTGTATAATAAGAGTTGAATTTTTATTAAGTACTTACCAAAACAACTTAAAAGATGACAAGGTAGTTGTACAAAGGAGAGCACTAATTTCAGCAAGGAAGGAAGGATGTCTGTGGGGTACCATGACATGTGGAGTGTAAGAATAAATAAAATAAAATTAAGGGCTGGAAGAACTGCCTAGAATTTGTGGAATCACATAATTGCTACTGGTGGAGAAAGTCTTGGTCATTTTATAACCTTTGTGAATGAGGGTTTTATTCCCAACGTTTATTACTGTTTTTTTGGACTAACGATACCAGAGGATATTTCAGTCTGAAGTGTGTTCTACTACTTTTGTTTATCAGGCAAATAAGATGCCTGAAAAAATCTTTCTCAAAGAGAGAGAGGTCTAAAAGAAGAGATCTAAATCTGTTCTTATATTTGCTTCCAAAATAAATTTTTTGCTTTTATGTGAAAGGTATGAATGTACCCCTCTCTCTCACAGCAGTTGAAAGTTTTATGTTTAGGCTTGCCATTTTTTGGCTAGGATTCCCTCAACAGAAATATGTGCAGAAAGTTTGCCTCTGGGACTCGTAAGATCTACAGTGTGTGTGCTGCATTCAGAATGTGTTGGTCTGAATTTCATCTTGTTCACAAGTAACTAATGTGTTACACATACAGTTGCTCCCAGGCTTTCGAGATATATCAGGTTCTGTGCACATGTGTAGCAGAATTGATTTGTTTGTGCCCAGTGAAATTTTGAATCTTGAACTGAAAAAAAATATCTAAACAGGAGACTAGTATGTGAAAATACAGAACCATAAACCTACCTAAAACTGAAACACACAACTGAAGTCTTTTGAAGGCCGGGTTACAAGCATAGTAAAAAACCCAGACAACTGTGTAGAAAACCAGGAAGGTACAGAATGTAAGTGAAAAGCTTAAAGAGCAGATATTGGAAAATAACTTCTTTCTGTGCATGAAAAGAAACGTCAATTTCCGTGCAATGCTACACTGAACATTAGTCTGTTTTTAATAAATGAGAAAGTATTGTTCACTACTATTGTAATGTCTGGGAACACTATTAATGGCCTTCAAAACCTTGTTAAAAAGATGCTTGTACCCAATGCTTCTCTGTGTACTGAGCCATCTGGGCAGCAGAAGTATAGATGGCAAAATGTTTTCCTTAGCCTACTGAACTTCTGTCAGTCTAGATTTCAGTCTTTGTGCTTGCCTTTTACCTTTGGATCCTCCCTTTAGGGAGAGTCACTTTTGGAGCCTCAACCCTAGAGCTTACTGATGAGGGGATCTGTTCACTGGAACTATCCTTTTGGTGTGATTTGGTTTACTGTCATGGCTGATCCTCTACTTTGGAGACTTCCAAGGTGTCTGGACAGATTCCTTGCTTTCATCCTGAAGCTAATTATGTCTCCTCCATATGCAGGAGATGGTCAAGCTATTATTTTTGAACTGAAAAATAAACAGCTTTATTTTACTTCCTTGCATGTACAAATGTGTCTCTTGTTAGACTCTTATTTCCTCTACTTGACTAGTTAGCAAATAACTCCTTTGCTTTGTGAAGGTTAAAACTCTCTCTCTCCTGTCGCTTTGATTCATTAGCACACTTTAGTGTGAAACATCTCTTATGCTAGACCTTGTTTTCTGTATCAGTCAGTGCACTAACAAACGTACTCGAGCTTGAGACTAGGCATGACAGTTATTATCCCCTTTGGAGTGATAATGGGTTTGGCATGGCAAGGGTTGAGGGATCAGTCTCCTAAGCATGCTGCAGCAATTACTCTTTCTGATTTTCAGTTGAAGAGACTCTTGAAGATGCTTAATTTTAATTTTCTCAAGCATAGTTTTCTTAGTCATTCAAAGAATTAAGTGCTGTGTTCTATACATATATTTTCATATATTTATAAATTAATATTCAGGCAGCAGTTGCTTTAAAAAACTGTCACACAAAGTTTGGTTGAAAGATAACCTCATTAAACTAGCAGAATACATGTATAATTTTCTGTCCTTTGCCTTTACCCTTTCAAAACCTTACCCAAAACAAACAAACCAAAACTTAAGGATTCACAAGCGTATCCAGGAAAAGCAGAACTAATGAAGCCTTGTTTTTTCTGTAGCTTTTTCTCATTGCTAGAATCACTGTTGAATAATGAGAAATAATCAAAATTCTCCTGCCATATCAGAGAATTCTCCGCCTATATTGGATTTTCTCTTATGGCTTTCAGTGCAGTTGAAAACAGAACTAATTTTTTTTTTAAAGGATGCTTGCAATGGTTTTTGTCCTCTGTTGGATATAAAACTTACATAAAATGATTATTTTTGAGAGACTCTAGCCTTCTATTAAAAGAATTTTTTGGAATTATCCAATGAATTCAGAAGTTGCTGGGAGAAGTAGAAAGGCAGCATGCACATCTAATATCATTAGCAAGTAAAAATTCCACCAACCAGCAAAGAAAAACCCCAAACCTCTCCAGAAATAATGTTATGTAACTGGTATTATTCTCCCAATACATAATATCTACTAGTATAAAATCTGGAATGCTGTAATCACCTGTATTTCTGTAGCTTTTTTTTTTTTTTTTTTTTTTTTAGAAGGAATTGTACTAAGAAAATTTCAATTTATGTCACTTGCTGTTCCTTTTCTTAAATTGTATGTGTTACTCCTGACTGGTCACAGATGCAAATATTTTTTCAACATTGAAATAGTTGGCTATCAAACCAGTTGGCCAATTACTTGCATGCTTTCCTAACAGAAAATAGGGGACAGATGTAGGCTGCCCCATTCAGTTGTCTTTCAGTCTCAAGGAATGAATGTTACAGAATGTGTTGCCATATCTACTGTGATGGAAAATAGTTGGAAAAATACAGCTATTAATGAAAAAATGGATAACTGATAGACTTATGCTTTGTGCATAATTGACCAAAAAAGGCTCAGGAAAAAAAAAAAAGTGTAGTCACATCCAAACTAGAATTGATTACTACCAGTCTGCTAGCCTTATTGCAGCCTCCTTGCCCTGAGAGCCTGATAACATAAAACCTGAACCTTAGTCTTGATTTGTAAGAGAAATAAGAAGTGTTTTCCATATTTCCTTGCTTTTCATTTTCAGCAACCCATTCTGTTTAAGTGGTAGGTATTGTAAAAAGGGATTTTTGGTGATTTATTTTCTGAGGTTTTTATGTTGTTGTTTTGATTTCACAGCAGAAGCAGCTTTGTTAATGTATGAATTTGAACTACAGAAGATCATTAAGCTACACTTTTGTCGTGGTTTAGGCCTGGTTGGCAGCCAACCACAATGCAGCAGCTCTCTCTCCCTTCCCCTCTGGCAATGAGAAGGGACAGAGAGCCAGGCTTGGGGTTCGAGATAGGACTGGGATGGGGAAAAATTTCCCCTTTATGATCACAAGCAAGAGGCAGACTCGTTAGGGGAAGAAAAAAACCCATACATTTATTACAGACACTAACAACACATAACAGAGTAGGACAGTGAGAAGCATTGCCACATCTTGAGAACACCTTCCCCCCACCCCTCCCTTCTTCCCGGGATCAGCTCTGCTCCCGATATCTCTGCCTCCTCCCCCAGTGGCGCAGGGGCAGGGAATGGGGGGTGCAGTCAGCGCTGCCACTTCCTTCATCTTTGGTGAGGGGAGTGTCCGGGACTTGTTCCTCCTGCTCCATTGTGGTCCCCCTCTCACAGCAGACAGTCCTCCACAAACTTTCTCCAACATGAGTCCCTCCCATGGGCTGCAGCGTTCCCCACACTGCTCTGTCATGGGTCACTAACTTCCTCCGACTGGATTCTCTCCCACGGCTGCAGCCCCTCCCGAGCTGCTCTGGCATGGGACACCCCCACATGCTGCAATCCTCCCAGCGCTGAATTACAGCAGCGGGGCTACCTTTTCCCATGAGACCCCGGCCTTCTTCAGGCACAGCACCTTGATCATCTGAGCAGGAGCCACGGGCCATAAATCAATGTCTGCTCCACCGTAGATCTCCATGGGTGGCGGGGGGGGGCCGCCCTGCCGTCTCACCACAGGACACAGGGGGGTCTCTGCTCCGGCACACCTCCCCCCTCCTTTCTTCCTCCATTCCTCCACTGACCTTGGTGTTCACGCAGCTGCAGCAACTCCTCCTCACAAGTCCCACTGCCCGTCACCACGTCCCTTCTTAAATACGTTATCGCAGAGGTGCAGCCGATTGGCTCAATTTCCCAAACAGAAGTGGAGCTGGCTTGGAGCTGGGGGAGCTTCGAGAAACTTCTCACAGGGGGCTGCCCCGATAGCCCCCTCCCCTGCCACCAAAAAACTCCACCACTCACTCAACCCAGGACAACTTTAAACAGCATTTAAAATATGTTGAAAATTATGAATTGTAGCCTGGATGTGTTTGAGACAGATAAGTGACTTGAGGTGGGCTTCTTGACACTACGTCATTTTCTTTTTGTGTACGTGTGTGCACTAAGTTATAGTGTGACATGCACAACCATTTTTAAAACAGTTTTTTATTTCACTGTTTTGTTTGATCATCTGTTCGTGGTTTTAAATTGCATCATTTCTTTGTAATTGGAAACATATGATCTTTGCTGCAAATTAATGAATAAACAGAAGCTTTTGGAGAGAGCTATATCTTACTGATTAAAAATTAATGTGAGTTTTTATTATTGGAGAAGCTAGTAACTTTGGAGGGTATGTATGTGACAAAGGTAGGTTTTGCTTGTGAGAATGTCATTAATTTCCTGGGTCTACAGAAAAGCAAAAGCATAAACCATTTTTGAGTGCCTGGGAATTGATAAATGTTTATGTAGAAAGATTTTGGTAATATCTGATTTTAAAATTAAATTAATGCAACAGTAACAAGAATGTATTTATACTACACTCTGTGTGTATACACGTGTTATACTATTGCTATCTGATGAAATTTTTCAGACATCATCCCTTATACTACCATGCAGTCTCCCTCAGAATGTGAACATAACCTCAGATCAGCTTTCACTAGGCTTTGACATATCCTAAGGGACTATCCTAGATAGAAAGGGTTGGATGTCCTTCTGCTGTGCCGTTAAGTTTTATGCTATCACATGTCCAAGTCAGCATTTTGATGAGTATGCATGATATATTTTTTTTTTAATTATTTTTCCTCTTCTATTATAAGGGGTTAAATGTGTTCTACATTCAGCCTTTAGGATCTTGTGGACTTGTCTGTATTTTTTGATGATTGAATAGTGTATCTGTAAAGTTTCTGTGTTCCACAAAGCAATTGTAAAACTTCCTTGTAGCAGTAGTTCCAACACTTAGCACATTGAGCAGTCAGATCCCATAAAAGATAGTGTGTATCCATGTAGAACCTCTCTCCTTTTGAAGTAAGAGAATCTCTTATATGCTAGGTTTATGAGGAGTGCAAGTAGGAAAGCTTACCTTTATCCTTCTTTCTTGGCTATCTCAGAGTTCTCTGTTGTGGTACTGTCTGGAACATATGTAATCTCTTCGTGTAGTTCTCTGAGAGATTTATGCCTAAACAGCTGTTGTAAATGTCACCTGTAAATCTTTTTCCATATTTTCACTAAAACTGCTAATTGTTGGACATCAATAATACTAACCCAGAATTTATCCATCTCTCACTCTCTTTGCTTGCATGTATTTTTCTGTTCTGTTCGTTTCCCTCTTGTGCCTTCTCTTTTTTCACTTATTGTAAGGACATACTTGAATTTTTACTTGATCATCTAAGCGTTCAGCATCCAGAAATCAAAGAAAGAAGATTTCTTGCTTTGTGCCTCATAATTTTCTCTTCCAGCATAACAATAAAAATCAGAGTACATCATATACTTGACTGGCCTTCCTTCTGTCAGTGGTTTAGCACTTCATTCCTGACCCAGCAAAGTATGCAAGTATATATTTAACCTCCAGCATGAGATCCGTTCTTTTGCTTGTTCTTACTAGATTGTTCATCTTTTGAAAGTTAATCACATGTTTTAAAGTATTGTAGTCCAGAAAGAAAGTGCTTAGACAAATGAAGAGAAGTCTGTTTGAGACCTTGAATCTGATATGCACTGAAAGCAGAAGAGTGGGCCTGGTATCCAGAGTCTTTACACCCATAGGTATTGTGGTCTAACTTGTACAGAACATGTCCCTCCACACTCTTCTTCTGTTGAAGGTCAGAAATAATCTTAATTCAGTAACTTGTCATAAATAAAGCCATACCGCAAAGGAATCTATCAAGGAAGGAGGAGTGTAAATCACCACATTCAACAGCATTTTGGTGTTTAAGAACACTGAAAAAAATAAAGAGATATGTGAGACAGTGGTATAAGACAAACATGGTCGACGAGTCTGCATACAGAGATTCTGAAGCATAGGCCAGAAGGAAATTATTAGGCCAGTTTTTATTTCAGCTTGGGTGTGCATACTTTGAAAAAGGCAAGAAATTCAATCAATCTGTTTATTTAGTCAAAGAAATTAAAAGCTGTCCTTTTGCTGTGAAAAGAAGTATTTGTAAAGAGATGTTTTGGACAGACTTTTTATTTAACAGAAAAAGAACTAATGTGATCTAGTTGCTGGAATAAAAAATGGGATAAAAGCAGACAAGAAATAGTTGTGGTTAGGGTATTTTTTTTGTTTCCTTTTTTTTTTTTTTTTAATTGATGCTAATTACATTAGTATAAAATTTCTGTTGAACATGGTGTAAAGTATCTTCAAATCTTAAACAAAAAGAAGTTGGGGTATCTTTCTGAAAGATATGCTGTAGCTCAAACAGAAGGTACAGACTTGATGGAGGAAATGAAATTATTTTGGGGAAAACATGCATGATCAATTCTGTGTAGGAGGCCAGAGCAGGTACCAGAAAGGACCATTATGATCCTTTAAATCCATTTACTATCTTAGTGAGGAAAATTGGACTTTTCTTAATATTTTGATTTCTGTTAGAAGAAAGCATTTGTCTCTCAAAGTCACCTGATCTAGTTAGTACAGTTTATAGCTGCTCACGTATGTACAAAAAGTGTTATATGTAGTTTGGAGTTGAGCTAATACTTTTGCAAGAGTCAGATTCTTGTCTTTGCCTCAGCAATGGTCTGCTCAGATGGAAACAGTTGTTTCCATTGCCAGCAGTAAGCTACACTTTAATGTTTTACTTGTTAATTTCTGTTTAATGTTTTGTTTGTCTCAAATGGAAAAGTAGCAGCTTCCAAGGCTCCCAAAATTAGTGTTTACAAGTAGATGATGAAAACTTCATTTTAGACATACAATCAGAGTTAGAGAGATGCTGAGAGCATGTGTTTGATTTTTAATGATGGCTACAGACTCCTGTTACATCATGACATCATTACATTTATGTATAGATATCTATTTAGTTTCTGAAGTTCCACAATTAGAGGTACATTCAGAATAGAAATCTGAGTGGCATGCTATTTATAGGTATACTGTTCTCATAGAAAAAGTCCAGACTGAACTAGATGATACAACTTCGGTTGTTAATTAGAAGAAAGTTAATTGAAATTACCGGTAGGTGCTTATGCTAAGCTTGGACAATTCCACAGTTGTTAGTGCTAAGAATTTTTGGTTGCCAAAACAGCAAATTCAACTAGGATTTATCTGCATAATCATGTATAAGTTTTATTGAGCTGGCTTAGCTTTGTATGGAATATCATAGAGAAAATGAGGAAAGTGTGGGGGATTATTAAGGTGACGTGGAGTTGACAAGAATGACAATTGATCCATAGGAGACCAAGCTGTTTCTGATACTTGAAAGCTATTTGTTTTAATAGGTGCGCTTCTAGTCTGTTTTGAGAATGTTGTTCCTGTTTGAGGGAATGTAGTTCTTTGCTTTGTTTGGAACACATCCCTCATCTCTGCAAACGCATAGGAAGTGCCAGTGTACAGTCAGTCATGTACCAGGCTGTTTACTGGTTACGTTTAGTAGATAAAAAGGAAAATCCATGTTGTAAATCATTAAAAACAATTATTATATAAGGTGCTTTCTTGAACAGATAAAAAAAAAATCAAGACTTTTAGAGGATAACTAATGTTAGATTAAAAGTGGACCTTTTAGAAGATAACTAGTATTTTTCAAACTCCAATCAGTGTAGCAGAACATATTGGTATTGACAAACAAAATGAAAATAATGGGATACAGTCCAACTGTGTTAAATGTAAATCGTAATACATGGTACTGTAATACATGGGTATTTATGATCCCAATATTTTTTAGACAGTTCTTAGTTTAATAAAAAGTTTATTTAAATGCCTGTGTGACAGATTTGAATGTGCTATTGGGGATCTTGGAGAAAGAGGGGAATCAAATGATTGGAGTCTGCCCAGTTTATGAAATCGGTTATGCAGATTCTTGTTGTTGGTTTATTAGTAAGAATTTATTTTTAGCTGAACATTATTGTAAAATAACAGAGATAAAAGTTTGAGGTTTCTTTTTTTCAGTGTATGATCAATGCCTTCTTAACTGGTTTATTTTCCAAAGTTTTTCCAAGCCATGAAAAGTTATGAAATTGAACTTACATTATCGCAGTAGTGTAGCTTCTGCAAGTTTTTGAAAGTAAGAGTTTGTCACTAATGCATGCAGATAAAACGGCCAAACTGTTTGTCAATCAACAGCTACTTCCATTCTAAAAGTGACTAATAATAGAAAAAAAGGAAAAAAAAATATAATGTGCTTCTAAAACAGTGGCTTCTATACAAGCCACCTCAAACAGGTGAAGTCATGCTTCTAATAATGAATTGTGCGTATTTCTTTTTTCAAGACCTGATCCATGGGGAGGGAGTAACCCACTGATTTAACTGGTTCATGATCACATGGCCTTGTTTATCTGTTGGGCTGCAGTTTTGCTAGCCCTGTAGTGAGAGAGACAAGGAAAAAAGAGCTTCAGGTGTTCTGCCTCGGGATATCTTCCCACTGCAGCAGGCTTGTGACCTGCAAGCCTACTGCAAATGTGGAATTGTGAATAGCACAGGAAAAGAGACAGCAGAGCATTGATGATCATACTATCAAACACATAGGTAGAGGCAGGAAGAGCCTTAGTTCAGAGAAATTCTAGAAGATAAAATTAACATTGTATACATTAGGAGGCACCCTGCATAATAAATCATGTGGTTGTAAAGAAAGGCTCTCAGTAGACTGTGAACTTGTTGAAGTGTACTTAAGCTTCTATGTACGAGGTAAACAAGTGATTTTAGGTTCTGCTACTCTTTTCTACATTAGTAACTGAAAACCTTAAAAAAACCCAAACCAACCAAACAAACAAAAAAACCCCAAACAAACAAAAAAAAACCCCAAACCTTTAATAAAAGATATTTTGAAAAACTAAGCGGTAGAGCATGTAGTGGATTTATCCAGTGTTATCTTTGAGTGATCCTATGGAAATGTGCACCTTCTAAAACAGTGTAGCTCCTGTATAGCTAGGTTTAACTTTATGAATCCCAATGTAACTAATTAAAAAGGAAATGTTTTTAGTAATGATATGTGAACTCACAGAATAATTGGGTTGTAATTCAATCTGTCAGCTCTGCTGCCATTCATAAACCCCGAGTTTATGAAGGCCTCAGAAATCTCACATTGAATTACAGCTTTATTCTATACGTAACCTGGAACAATGTATATCTTAGCATTTTATTTGAGACTGAGGATGTTTTATAATCCAAAAATATTACTTAAATGTATACTTACCATAAAATTCCAATTTTACATTTGGAGAAAAAACTGTGTTGCAGTGCAATTCACAATATTTATTTAGACTTTACATCAGTTACATTAGGGCTTTCACTGTGGATGTTTATATGCATAAACTGCTTACTTTTCTTTATATTGCATTGTAAGCAAATCTTTCACATGTACACATCTATATTTTACGTAAAACAAATGACTGTCTGGAGTGTTTACATTTTGTTTAATAGTTTGGTTTACTATTGAAATACAATTTTACTATTTGCCAGAAAATTACCCTTCAACCTTATTTATACCATTTTCTTAACACAATAAAGTCAGTTATGGAACAGAGCTCAAAATATGTGTATATATACTGTATTTACAGATTTTTATTTTAAGACTTCATTCTCTCAAGGCAGTTCTTAAATATTCTCTGTCCTCAGGTTGCTGAGTCAAACCATGAAGGACCATTTGGTAAGAGTGGCTAATGAAGCAGAATTTATCTTGAGCAGACAGAGAGCAGAGGATATTAATCGCCATGCTGAATTTGAGGTAAGAAATTAAATATTTTTAAAAAAACAAAACAACAAACCATCAAAACATAACAAGCCCACTGTGTATGAGGATTCCAATGTGTGATACAGGCTTTTCAGGCACAGGAGTTTCCACCCTGAAAAGTACTTTGCAGTTGTAGGGTTTTTTGATAGTTTGCCACTAGCTTTGATGGAAAAACAGGCTGTGCAGAGTAGCTCAGAACTTGTCAGAATCTGCAAACCACCGTTTGTGGGGGAAGGAATTTTGTCACACCAATGCTGCTCTTTTCCATGAAGCAAATATCACTGTGCGTGTTAAAGCTGCTTAGCATCACAGTCAAGATATAACTTGGAAAAAAACACCTTACTGAAGAGAAATGATAACAGCCTGTTAAGTGCAAAATGAAAAATTACTTTTTTTTTTCTTTTTGTATCATTTGCTATTTCATTTAATGCATCTCTGATACCATTTTCCCTATGTTTTACATGCCTCAGTGTGATTTTTTATGTTTTTGTATTTTCATCCCACTTAAGGAGTTCTAAAGTGAAATAATGGTTTTTCTTTTTATAGGCTTGTAATAAAAATAAAAGCTTTTTTTCTGAATCACTTTAGTCATACCACAAATTTTGTATCTCAGTTACATCACATATCTCCCTTCTCTGTGCTTTAATTATTAGGTTGTTTAAATGAAAACTAAGCTAAATCTCACTAAACTCACTAATATTCTGCTTAAAGAGTACTTAGTCTTTCTTCTGACATGTGATACTGCTTGTGGTTTTGTTTTTAAAATGAAGCATTAAGAGATTGAAGGCACATTTGTGCTTAAAGTATTTCTAAACTGTTTTTCTCTTAAATCTTTACTTGAAAAAATATTCCCCAAAGATGAAAGCATATTTGTCTTAGACAGTGCTTATGTTCTAAAGGTCATCTGTGTTGGCCCCAGGATTCAAGCTGTGCGTTGTTTAATAACATATCTGCACTTCATCTAGAGCTAGTTACCCCCTCCTGCAAACAGAGATGTTGTAAGATATCTACAGTACCATTTTGCAATGGTGAAATAGCCGGCGTGTTTCATTTATTACATCAAGGGTTTGGCGACAGTCCTGTGGAGATGAAAAGTGCATCTTTTTACTTCGTTGCCTGATAATCATTGGAGTGGGACATGCTTGACATCTTTTGCTCTGGATTTATGCAGAAGCTCCATGCATGTCATGGCATTATTGATTAGATGAACAGCCCACCTTTTTTCTTCACATGCAAACGATTTGCAAAGGTGTGTGTGTGTATGTGGAAAATCTGTGTAAAGCAAAAGGTTCTGTCATGTAAATATGGGCTATCAATGAATACAGTTGTTCAGTGATAACTTCACTCTTAGCCTTATTTCAGTCTCAAGACACCTTATATGATGACTCAAAAAAATTTACACTTATCATCAATTTACATTTTTAATATAGCTCTGAGTTGTGCTGTGACAGCTCTAGGATAAGAGTTGGCTGATACCTCTTTAAGTTGATGCTGTTTTGAGTCTGTGCTATTGCAGTATGGTGGCTCAAGTTGTTTCACTCATCGAGTTGAACTTAAACAGAAAGTAGTGTACTAAAATATAGTCTGTTTATCAAGTTTAGTTTTGTTACTGTGTTGGAAAAAGTGAGATCTATCACGAGTTCCGCAGGTGTGCAAATCAAGTATATACAACTATTGGATTCTACCAAATACTTAAATAGAAAACTTGATGTCCCATGAACTTAGTGTTACTGATGTCTGTGGCAGACTTCAGTCAGCGTTATGTTTCTTTTGTGGAAGGGGAAACTCTTAGTGTCATCTGTTCAAATCTGCAGGTATCACATCAACAATCAGAAACTTCTGTGTACTGTGTTCTATCTGTCCATGGTATGGTCTGGTTTTCACATTCCTGTCAAGTGTGCTTGACTTGTTTTAGCACAGTGCTGCTTTTTAGCCATGGTGTTCCTCATAGGCTTTTAAAGTGGTGCTTCAGGCTATAGGAAACTTGCCATTCTTCTGTTGTGCCCAGAAATAGATTTGTTGACTAGACTGGAGCCATTTCATCACTTAATGGGAACAGATCTGTGCTGTTTTGGGCGAATGTGTATTGCAGTTGGTAGGTATATTTCCACTGTATGAATGGGTGTCGATATGTTGGTCCTAACACTTGTGTCATGACACACTTACAGGCATGGGACAGGAAGGACTTACAAATAAGAGTAAAAGAACTTTCAAAACAATTGATACAGCCTTTGATCTGGTTCATCTCACCAACTTGAGGACCTATAAGATAGCAGGGCAGCAGATGATGAGCCCTAAGCTAAAGATTGTTTTGGCTAGCCTGACTGATGTGATTTGGTCACCTGCATGCACCTGTTCCTTGATTTGCTTCTTCATCTTCCACCTAGTCTTGAGAAATGAGTTGGAATGAAGATGGTATTCTTCCAGTCATAAGAGACACTGCTTTGTCAGTCCATTGAATGCAATATCCCATGTGCCATGGCCTATGTCCAGAAAAGACCAATTCTACAAGGAAGCAGATAGGCTATACTTTCATAAATTCTGTCTTATCATCTAGAGATCTGCAGTTGAGAGACTTCACTTACCCAAAGTCATGTCTTCAATAAATAGTATTGTGATTTTTCTGCTGTGAATTTTTCCAATTCCTTTTAAAATCTGATGTAAATATTTTGCACCAAAAATGTCCTAAGCTGAGGAATTTCCCTGCTGCAGTAGTTGAAGAAAGTGAGCAGATCCTGTGTACAACAAGAACATTAAACACTTTAATGGAAAACAGTGTGATCCTATAATATTTAGCCCTGAAAAAGGGTGTATGCAAATGTGGTTTTGATCACGGTTAAAAGTATTTTGTGATTGTGGTAATTACTAGTTGCAAAGCTGCAACTTTTGTTTTAAAAATGGTTGGGATGAGTGTGTGGTTCAGATCAGAAACAAGCTTTGCCACCTGAGCTATGGAGAGAAAGGAGATGACGCTGGTTGAGTGAGGGATAAAGATCCAGTGACATCTGAGAAATGTGGCAAGAACTGTTACCCATTTTTCATTTATATTCAGACTTGCATTTCTGGTGTTTCAGATCACATATTAAATATTCTATGATAAAATTGGGTCAGTAAAAATCCAACTCCCATTTTTTTTTTTTTTTTTTTAATTCTGTAGTATGTTTACTGCTACCTGGTTTTAGTTTTCCCATTTCTGAAAGTCATGACAAGGGCAGGCCTTGAAACATGTGTGTCAGATTTTGGACAGGTTTGCACCATGGTGATAGAGCAATCTAGTGTCGTGGTTTGATCCAGGTTGGCAGCCTAACACCACGCAGCCACTCTCTCTCCCTTCTCTTCCGGCAATAAGAAGGGACAGAGAGCCAGGCTTGGGGTTTGAGATAGGACTGGGATGGGGAGAAAATCCCCCTTTATGGGCATGAGCAAAAGGCAGACTCGTTAGGGTAGGAAAAAAAGAACATACATTTATTACAGACACTAACAACACATAACAGAGTAGGACAGTGAGAAGCATTGCCACATCTTGAGAACACCTTCCCCTCACCCCTCCCTTCTTCCCAGGCTCAGCTCGGCTCCCGATATCTCTACCTCCTCCCCCCAGTGGCGCAGGGGCAGGGAATGGGGGGTGCAGTCAGTGCTGCTGCTCCTTACATCTTCGGTGGGGGAGCTTCTGGAACTTGTTCCCCCTGCTCCATTGTGGTCCCCCTCTCACAGGAGAAAGTCCTCCACAAACTTTCTCCATCGTGAGTCCCTCCCACAGGTCACAGCAGTTCCCCACACTGCTCCGTCGTGGGCCACCAACTTTCTCCAACTGGAGCCCCTCCCACAGGCCGCAGCCCTTCCCGAGCTGCTCTGGCGTGGGACACCCCCGCATGCTGCAATCCTCCCAGCGCTGAATTACATCAGCGGGGATGCCTTTTCCCATGAGACCCCGGCCTTCTTCAGGCACAGCACCTTGATCATCTGAGCAGGAGCCACAGGCCATAAATCAATGTCTGTTCCACCGTAGATCTCCATGGGTGGCAGGGGGGGGCTGCCCTGCCGTCTCACCACAGGATACAGGGGGGTCTCTGCTCTGGCACACCTCCCCCCTCCTTTCTTCCTCCGTTCCTCCACGGACCTTGGTGTTCATGCAGCTGCAGCAACTCCTCCTCACAAGTCCCACTGCCCGTCACCACGTCCCTTCTTAAATACGTTATCACAGAGGTGCAGCTGATTGGCTCAATTTCCCAAACAGAAGTGGAGCCGACTTGGAGCTGGGGGAGCTTCGAGAAGCTTCTCACAGGGGGATGATGCCCCTATAGCCCCCTCCCCTGCAACCAAAAAAACCCCACCACTCACTCAAACCCAGGACATCTAGTCTTATAAAATATTGTAGAACACTCTTCTTTCTTTTCTTTTAGTCTGTCTTCATTTTTCTTTCTTTTTTTTTTTTTTTTTTGAAAGCAAGGACAGTTTGAAAATAAAATATTAAATATCTTGTCATCATTTAAAACTGATATCCAGTATTCTGGTATTTGGGGCACGGAGGCAGGAGAAAACACTGGGAAATTTAAGCTTCATAAAGAAGTTTTGTAGTTATATATTATTGTACAGTATTTCATTATAAGTGGGGTAAGGATGGTCACTGTAAGAGGAAGAAACAACCTAGCAACATAGGTAATACTAGGAAAGGCACTGCTGTGCTGAACAACTGCAATTCAGAAATGTGATGCAAGAAGGTATTTGTTACCTGACATTTTACAAGTTGCACAGTGTGTAGAGGGGGAAGGTACCGTTCCTACTTGGTTCTTAATTCATTGCAAATACAAGACATGTTTTCCTTCCAGTAATGGGTGCAGAAGTGTTCACCTATCAATTCTTTCACAGGGGAGAGAGAGGCAGCAGCAAATGCAGCAAACGTTCATTTAGCCACCTAAGGTCCGACTGGGCCTTCCTTTGATATGTCTCTATGTGATGGGACACTGTGTTGGTCAGAACGTTAAGAGGAAAGTGTCTATACCCGTTCCATAAAATAGGATGACAAAAAGCACAGGAAGAGTCTCTAAAGCAAGGGTGGGGCTTTTTGCATACAGTTCCAGTTTTTGCTGTAACTTTAGATATACAGGAAACTCTGAGTGCCTGAGTGAGAGAGGTTTAATTTAAAAGCATTTGAAAACAAATGTTTTCTCTCCTCCCTATGTCTTCTCAAGGCACTTTTCTCTTTCAGAAACTTAGTGTCTTGAACAGCAGCAAAATCTGCACATCTACTTTTGTGTCTGGTGGCAAGAAGGGCTTGTCATCTTGACTTGGCTATCTTTCTGTTTCCTCCTTTTTGTCAGGAGTGTCTGTCTCCATTTGCAGTGCAGACCTCTCCTTTGGCTCTGCAGTCCTGCACTCCAGAAGCTTCTTCAAACTGGAGGTGCTCAGCTTCCCTCATGGAAGGTGCAATCTCCCATCCTGTCTAGAGGGCCCTACCTTACATATCAGCAGCCAGTACAAAGACAGAAAAGTATTCCTCTTCAGTGCCTGACCACTCCTTTTTTTTTTTTTTAATATGAGATAATATAAGTAACATAACAAATTATGAGTAAACCAGTTATGCTGTCTTTCTTCTAGGCTGGTATTGTGAAAGAGAGAAAAAAATTGTATTAGAGGTGAAGGATGGGTTGTGAGAAGTTTGTCTATGGCTGAATACAAAGGTCAAACTTTCGATTACTTTTTTTGTTTTGTTTTTTTTTTTTTTTCCTGATCCTTCCTTCACCTGTGTTCTCACTGCTACCTCTATAAGTAGTTACATCTATGGATGTAGACATGTGGGGAGGTCACAGGAGACCTGAGGCATACGTGATTAAGCCTCAAAGAAGGCTGATGAAGCAATATTCCACTAATTTCTCTAGTGAGGTGGCAGTGAAGCACACATTTTTACAGGGAATGTGGAAATGTGAGCATTCCAAATGTAACTTATAACTCTTAATTTTGCCCAGCGTCGCTGGGATTTATATGCACAGGTCTCTGAGGCATTTTTCAAAATCTTACCCTGAGTGTTTGGTAGAGCTGAAAATCCTGAAGAGGAACCTCTTAATGTCTGAATTCCAACAACAAGTTTCATGCTACCACCTAGACTGCTTTCTAGAAATGACCTTGAAAAATGTGGTGATTCGCAGTGTCTTAGATTATGTGTGCAAACTGCTGCGGAGTCAGGCCGACAAGAATAATTGGATTTGGTGTGAGGAGGGGGAGGGAATTTTGTACTCTAATTGACTTTATTTTATAATTTATGACAGGAGTGCCCATTGCCTTAGATAGGCCTCCTGTCTTACATAAATCTCTTCATGTACTTGTGTGTGAATATACATATTTATAGAATTCTAAATATGTAAACCTGCAAGTGTTGTAGGACTGGTCTGTTCAAGCATCACAGTGTTTCTAGTGAAGATTTAGTTTGCTGTCAGATGGCACTACTGGATTTTGACCAAAACCAGTGATACTATATCTAAATGCTTGTTTAAAATATTTTTGATGAATATTCTTCCAGCAACATGGGGGGTTTTTGCCTAGAAAAGTCACATGAAGGAATAGGAAAATGAGGGGAAAAGTACTGTACGGAACCATTCATAATGTTGCACATCATGTGTGTGTCTGTGTGTGTAGAGGAGCAATGTACAGTGCAACACTAATTTTCAGAAAACTTTCTAGAACAGATGGACAAGCATTCTTTATTCCAAGTCTGTGAGGAAAACAGACTCTGGTAATTCTTTCAGTAAAATGTAACTGCTTCTGTAATTTACAAACTAACCTGTCTCCTCAAAGAGACTTTTTGAAAAGATTGTGTGGTGTCATTCCCTTGAATTCTTGGTCTTATTTTTTTCAAATTTTCATCATCCATAGAAATATGAAGTGCTGGCATTCTTGTTATTGGCTGTTTCTGTTGATGAACTGAAAATTTCACATGACTTTCCCTTTGCATTTGTTATAAATCATGCTAGGCAGCTAACTTCTCTGCATGATTTCCCTTCAATAATTAAATCTAGCATTTCCAGCTGCTGTAAAATTTGTTGCCCTTTTCTGTTCACTTATGTTTTCTCATGCGGAAGACTTGGACTTTCTTACAGTTTTAATTCTTATTCAGTATCAATTTATAGGCTGTGTGTAATAAACTGAATGTTTTACTTCATGGCTTATGCTGAGAAACGAATCTTAATATAAGTAATGCCTTGACAGAGATAAGATGCAAGGCTAGGCAAGCGTTCCAATAGTGACTTGGATGTAGCTATTTGCTTTTTGTTTCCTTGGCAGAAAACAAAATTCAGTGGTTCCGTTGATTGATAATCTTGTATATTCTTCACCTTTTCCCCTTTGGTGTACTAGGCATTAAATGTTAGAAGATGTTATTTGTGTCAGAGGATGCAAACTAAAAGTACTGCAGATCAATTGTGGCAGAGTACCTATAAGTCAAAGAGAATGTTTGAGAGCCCTTGAAAGAATTATGAAAAGGTATTTGGTGTCTTTGTAGTTTCTTTAGCTGATTGTTACTTCTATATGTAACAAAGTTACTTAAGGAAAGAAGGTTTTAATCCTTGATTGGGTCCCTATTCTCCATATAATTTTCCAGTATGTTTAATAAAAGCTGCTTTGTTATAGAACTTATGCATCAAATAATCTTTCTGTTGCACTTACAACATCCTTCTATGTGAAGTGTTATTCAACACACTTGATGGCAATGACCTTCTTTATTAGAACAAAAGATTCTGGAATGGTTTCAATTAGTATTCTGTCTAGTAGTGTAGGTTATCAGCAATGAATCTTTACAGAACATGTGAAGATAATGGATAGTGCAAGTTGTGGGCGTCCTGTAGTAATGTAACCAAAAGTTATTGTCAATAAGATTTGCAAAAACGTAATGTGGCAACATAAAGGAAGTTAGATGTGCCCTCAAAGAAAAATAGGCCTTTACACATTTCGTTATGAGTGGTCTTAACTCTCTCAAATTTGGATTTTTACATAAATTGGGTAGGTTAGGCTTTATAGCACCATCTGTCGGTAGAAGGAAGAAAAATTTTGACTTTCATTTCTAAACCCTTTTTTTTTTGAGGTATTATAAACTCTTCAAAAGAGTGCTGAGCATGGAAGAATTCTTTTTTTTCCATTGGAGTATTAACCAGTTTTGTTCTGCTGCAATATGTTGACAAGTACCAAACTGGAAAATTAAATTTCTCATATTCCGGAGGTGGCAATTTTTAGGATCCACTGTCTCATGTGACTCAAAGGATACTGAAATGAGAAGTTCATTTTCTGTTTGAACTTCATAACATTTTCCTGTGCTCTGGGAAGTGTTGGGATAAAGTATTGCCTGATTATGAAAGGAGTGAAAAATTGTGGTTTCTCTTTCACTATGCTTTAATAAGCACTAGGAGGAGAAGGAATGAAAACGTGCACTGGAATGCTGAGATACCTTTTTTTTTTTATATATATATATTCCAAATTTAAATCAAAATGTATTACCGACATGTTTAAGAGCTATCAAAAATATAATATTGTTTCTGAAGCAGCTTTAAAGAAAATTCATTTTAGAATTACTCTCTCCTATGGACTTTTCTGATGAAACAAGAAGTGATTCACTACCATTTTGGGATATTTTTGGCAAGTTATGAGACAAACTATGTGAATAATTAAATCTAACAAGTATCAATGTATTATTGGGTTTTTCAAATCACACTGAATACATAAATGAAATAGATTCATAACCATAGCTATTTCATATAAAAGACATCTATTCTCATTTTCTGATGTTAATGAAGTTTATTGCTTTGTAGTTAATGCTAAGTGTTTAGCAGTATCTTGAGACTCTTCCACATTTTATAGTCTATGCTATGTTTCATTTACATGCTAAGTATAATTTGGAAAAAAAAATCCAAGAACATTGTGAAGATATGAGTCTCTTCTGCACAGTGTTTTACCATGTTAGCTGTATGAGATTTAAACTTTATGGCCTTTTTTTTTTCCTCTTATTTTACATATTTAACACATCTACTTATGTTTTCCTTTCAGTGAATGATAAACTTTCCTTTGTTTTAAAAACTTTTTACCCCCTCTTGCAAGTACTGTTACAGCTGATGATTTTCACTAGAGATTATCAACGAACTTAATTTGTTCTCCATGGCTTTGGAAGTCTTAGCAGAACATGCTGTGGAATTCTTGTTATTCTAGCATTTGTAGACCCTGGAAACCTAAAAAAAACCTCTGCCAGAAGGAGCCAAAGACTCAATTCCTGTAATCACTTATGTTTTATAATTTTGCCCTGCTACTGAATGACTGAATTGAAACAACATAGGCATGAAGAAAATGGGGTAATTAGAAGAAGGGAGAGCAGCATCGTATTCTTCTGCTGTAATCCGTCTTCTACTAGACTGGGAACAGACATTCCTTTTTGAACTTATTGTTTGCTGTGACAGTCCATGTTAACTTTTTTTGTGTGTGAAATCCATAATCATAAGGCTGACCGGGGGGTTGGTTTGTATGATGTTTGTTTGTTTGTTTGCTTTGGGTTTGTTTTTGTTTTCTAAAGTAGATTTTTTAGCTCACTAGCTAGCTAAATACCACACAAAATCCAGAATAGCAATTAGTGTGTGCTTACAAGATTCATCAACATAAATAAGGTAATGTCTAAACACTATTTTATTAAGACTGGTTTCTGTTTGTTCTTTTTTCTTTTTAATTACAAATTCAAAGTTTCAAACTTGTTACTTAACTGCTTTGAAAGAATAACTCTTAAAGTAAAATTATACACAGTAAGAAGCAAGTAACATAAACTAATCTATACTGTGGAATATCTCTTCCACAGCAGTGACTTAATGAGTTACTTCTAAGTGGTCATGTGTTAGGAAAACAAGTACAGAAATATGAATGTCTGGTCTTATATTAATATGTGCAGAATTTAAATAGGTAAGTTCCACTTATCACAGATAGTTCTTTGTGGATATTGACTTGTGACAGGAATCAGTCAAATACTCAGATGAACAACTCTTAGTTATTAGGGTGTTACACAGCCACAGGTCCTGCCAGTTTTCTGGAATAGGAAACAATTTGGTAGTAAACTTGAATAACTTGAACTTTGTTTAGAGCATTCAAATTCCAAAATCATTTAGGACGTTAACAAAATTCACTTGGAAATTCCATGTCTTTTTTTATTCATTTGCATTAATAATGTTGTTCTTTTGTTTCACAGATGAGTAGTGTGCTGAGACTCAAGAGCCTCTGTACTGGATTAGACCAAAAGTCCAGCAAACTCAGTATTCTAACAGAATTGAATAGTATGTGCCTAGACACAAGCATAAGAATAGTGCAATTATACAGGACTGCTTCCTTGGTTCTACCCAGGTAGCAGGGATCACAATTTGGACAAAGATTTGCAGTTCTCTATGAATTTCACCTATTGTTTTATCTCTTGGTCCCTGTATTAGGATTTTTCATGGTTTTGTTTGTTTTTTTTACTACCTTGAATTACCTAGAGCTATCAGCAAAATTTGACACCTCTTCCACTCTCCAGTCATTTCTAAATACATTTAAAAACACAGTGGGATTCAATTTCTGATTTTCTTACACTTTGAAGACTAACTATTCTTTTTTTAAACCTGTTTCCTTTGTTTTAATAATTTTTTATCAACATAAAGATGTTCCCTTATGCCCTACCACTTCCTGCCTTTCTTTAAATATCTCTTTGGCATTCAAACAGTGGACTTTATGAACTGGATCTTTCTTTTCTGTGTCTCCAGTGGCTTGTTGAAAGAAATCTAATGAAGCATGACTTCCTTTTACAAAAGCAATGATCACTCTTGCCAGTGTGTTTATTCCATTGTTTGCTTTTTGCTTTAAACACAGCTACCAATTTGCCTTTTATAAATTTCAGACTTATTGCCATGTAGTTCCCTGCTGTCCTCCAGTCCATTTGGCATATTTCATACTTCTGGCACTGAGGCAGTTTGAACAAGAACACTGTAGCTCAGCTGTGTTCAACCTCCAGTTCTTCTAGATCACCTGAGTGAATACTGTCTAGTCCCAGCAGTTGGTCACTTGTCAGTTTTCTTTAACTCCTCTGCTAGCATTTCTCTATGGTGGTCCTGTGTTCCAAGAGCTCTTTTTTATCTTCTATTAGCTCTACAGAGATACCTTAATGAGCTTAGTGCTCTTGATTTGTTTGAAAAATAATTTATTGCTACCTTTTATGCCTTTATGCAAGTGTTCCTCAAACTCTTTTGGCCTGCTTCATTCTGCTTTTAAAACTAACATGCTATAGTTGACATGTTTTTCTTCTTTGAACAAACTTCTTGAAGATGCCATTTTTCTTACAGCCTTTTTTCTCTTGCAGCTTAACCATTCTGACTATTTTTATCTTTTAAAAAAACTTTTGATGGATGACATACATTTCCTTTGAACCCCTAATATTGTATCTTTTTATACAGTTTTTGTGTTGTCTATAAAAACATTTTCCATGTTTTGCTGCATATTTTTGTGCTCATAATATGAAAACTAAGCTAGATAGCTAAGAAATTTCTTGCTTCAAATTAGATGTACCCATCAGAAATGTTGTTTTTCTCACCTATTCATGAAAAATAAATCAGTAGTGCTTACCTTGTTTATTATTCATGTACAGATTTTTATGGTAGCTCATGCCAGGCAGTGATTCTAAAATTCTCTTGACTGAAGTAATACAGTGTAAGTAGAGTATAAATTTCTAACATTAACAGAGCAAATATCCTGTTGTGCTTGACTGGAGATTTTAATCTAAAATTTCTCTCCAAAGATAACTTGCATTGCTTATGTACCTTTTTATTAAGAGTATTAGAATTTTTTCAGCTTTGAAGAAAAAACATTGGTGACAGTAGATATCTGTCCTATGTGCTTTATTGTAAGTTGGGTTGATCTCAATGAGAAAGACATTATATTAAAATAATTCTGATACTGGTGCTGAGAAGGTTACAAAAGATCTTCAGGGTCTGAATACCCAAAGATGTGTTTTCTCACCATTCCAACTGGTAGGATGGACTTAAATATTCTGCTCAATTGTAAACTTTTGCTAATTGAGTTTTGCTTATATTCAGCATATATTTCTTTGTTATTATGTCATTATTATCTTTTGGCTTCATTAGTATTTTTTCTTTAGTTCTTATTTTTACTTGTTTAATCTGGTATTTATCACAGCCTCACTTCATTTTGCTAGGCTAAAGTGAGTTTTAGTCTTCTATGTTTTTTCATCTGAGGTTGTGTCTGCATACTCTGGATCATCCTGGTAGTTCTATTCTGTGACTGTTTTTGGAAGATTGAGTCCTACTGCATCATGGATGAGCAAGACTAATCCCGTTGATAAGTCCATTATCAAGCCTATTATTCTATCTCAAATTGTGGATGCTTAAGGAAGAGTTTATTAAAGAGGCAAACATAGTAATGCTTTCCCAGAGCACTCTTGCAATTTGAAGTGACTTCTGATTCTTTCTTGCCAGAACTGCTGGTCATGTGATTAGTACTGCCTCAGGGATTATTCCCCCATTTGCCTAGTAAAACTTTGAATCGCTAAGAGTTACACTGAGTTAACTGTAAACTGTACTGGCGTCTTAGTTTCATTCTTGTGTTGTAAAATGCCTTTTCTCTGGTTGAGAGTCAGGTTGGAGGGGAGACATGGATCACAACCCATATTTCTTAGAACACCTGTTCATTATACTGTTGTAATTAACAGAGTAATATTGTTAATGTTAATAGCTGTTAACTACACACAGTGCCATCACTTACACGCTTACAGTTGGAGCTTACAGTTAGGAGGCTGATTCCAACTGTATACTCTAACAAGTGTAATGAAGGGTTTATTCCAATAGGTTCAGAAAGTCCTGCAGAAGGTCCTTTGCTTTCATGGGTGTATATATATACAATTCTGTATTCCTTATTTGTGTAGAGTAACAGCTGGCTTTCTTGGATGTTGTGCGAGTCATACACATTGCTGCTGGTACTAATGTGTGCTAGTGGTGGTGAACAAATTCAGCAGACCTGTGGCATTCTGAATTGATCATATTTTGCAAATTTGACATAACTGCCAGTCCCTAGAGTTTACGAGCTCTTGGGAAACTTTCACACGTGACCTCAGCATGGACTCTTCAACTCTTTGGCCTGCTTTTTCCTGGTGGCTCTCTCCATCTAATGCTGTAAGAATCTATAGAACCCATTCATGCAAACTCACCTAGAAAGGGTCTCTTACACCACATGATTTTACAGAATTCTCCTATCCCTCCTGAGTTGTCTTCCCTCCCCCCTTTGAAAAGTCCTACTGTTACATAGTTATTTGTTCTGTGGCAGTGATTCCAGTTCTGAATCCTTCCAAAATGCTTGTCAGTTCTGTCATATTTCCTGATGGAAGACCCAAAACTGCACCCAGCATTCCAGCTGTAGACACACCAGGAATTTATAAATACACAATGTTTTCTGTGTTTATTCTCTTCCCAGTGGCTCCTAATTCTGTACTTGATTCCTCCGTGCTTGTTGATTATCCTGTACCAAGCTGATGGTTTCATAGAACTATGTCATTGATAATACCATCTCATTATGGCAAAAAGGAGTGAAAATAAAGGTGAACTCAGAGTCCATCATTTTGTATCTAAAATTATATTCTTTCCTACGCTTCTTTTATCTACACTGAAGTTCCTGTGCTGTTTTATTACCATGATGACTCGATCTTCCAGGCTCCCCCTCCAGTTCCTCACAACGCTTTCATGATTATACAGTTCTGTGTAGCTTAGTATCAGCAATGTATTTTGTCACTTCATTATTCACCCATTCTTCAGCCTTTTTTTTTACATCTATGGTGAACAGCCTGAAACAATCACAGACTGACAGGAATTGTACAGTTAATGTTAATTTGCCCAAAACCTTACCTAGTATTTTATCTCCTTTCCTTCTGGAAGTAGCTTTTCTGATTCTTGTAATTTACTCTTCCTTTGGCTGCTTTATGTTTTGCTTTTCTTCTGTGATGTTGGTCTAGATAAGTCTAATTTCCTAAAATGTGACTTTTTAAATCAAAGTAGCTTGTTTACACAAGTATAGAATTTGTGCTTACTGATGTTTTAGGAGCTTTGATGAGATAAAAATTTAGAGTATACTCCTGTTGTTATTATTTGTATAGTTAACATTCCTATTGAAGTTGAAAATATAAATGTCAAAACCATTCTGAAAAAAATAGTCAATTACAGCATAAAATGATAGTTTTAGTTTTTGTATACCTACAGGAACCTGAAGCTGTTGCAACACACTTGTTTGTTTCTGCTAAAACAGAATGGTGAATCAAACAGTTTATAATAGCATTAACTTCCAGATGAAATATTTTCAATCAGTCTTTATAATTCTAGAATTAGTGGAAACATTTATGTCTTTAGATTCTTCCATCAAGGTACAGGGAAGTGAATTATTGAAAAGATAAAAATAAATTTGTTTGCCTTCTGTCAGAGTTCATATCCACAGCCAACCTTGATAGAAGACCAGAATGATTTAGACAAGTTTGCTTTGGAGATTCATAACATATGCTTGCTGGACAGAATTGAGTTATCTCTGCTCTGGAGAGTAAGTTATTGTAGCAGGAGCTGACAGAGATGAAGATAACTGAGGGAAATTCAATTACCTTTTAGTGTTTTCCTTCTAATAGGATTCTTAATGTGAAAAAGATCCTTAGATGATGCGCCTATGTTGCTTTGTGAGATTTGCTTTGATACCTGCATCCAGAATAAAGTGAACTCTTCTTTTCAGGCCGTCATTAAGGATGAAATATGCATCTGATTGCTAAATAAGTGTTAACTTTTGATCCAGCATATTGTCATTTGTAGCCCAGATGTATTTGACAGTCTTTTGGCAATAGTGTTGAACATTCTTTCAAATACAATTTAGTTTTCAAAAGTAGTTTTTATGTGAGAAGGTTGTTTATAACAGGAATTGAAGAAAGAGTTCACAAAACTGCAAAGTATTTCCCTATATTCTAGTTCTGTTTCTGCATGTTTGTTTTCTGATTTTACTTTTCCTGGCAAAAGCATCTGAGTTGCAAATACTGCTTATGACTGACCTGAGTTCAGGCTATTGGGTTAAAGCCCATCCCATTTGACTATAGCTGTATTTCATGTGAAACCTCTGCAGTTTTGAAGTTACCAGGGTAGATTGGTGCATACAGGTATTAGGATGTTATTATCTGCGTTACTTTTAAAAATTTCATTTTTTTTAATCATGGCTGATGGTTGAAATGAGAGTTTAGAAGTGATTTTATGAAGCCAGCTTGTTCTGCAGCTTTATGTATAAAAACATACCGCATACAAGTTTGTGTACCCTGCAATATGCTTTCTTTTACTGACTCATTAAACTACTGTCTGTGGCTGAATGTAGTTATGTATATATCCTCCAAAATATTTTATTTTTAAAATTCTGACCCTTATCAGCTTTGGAAAGTAAAGTCCGCTTTTTATCTGGAGGATTTACCGAAGCACTTGCACACTGATAAATCTATAAAAGAAAGGAAGAACAAGTATCTTCATCTTAGATTTAATTGCAACCCCAAAACAGGTTTGGATGTCCCTAAATGACACAGCATATCTGACCTTATAGAAGTCTGTATTGAAAATCTAGTCCATAGTTTGAGTAGTTACTTGTCTTGACCTGTGGCTTCTTGATTATGCAAGCTATAGATACACTGGTCATTCTCTTATTTGCACTGAATTCATAGTGTCCATAGTCTCAACTTGTAGTTAAGGCAGTCTCCTCATTTAAGCATGACAAAGTTTATTCGTGCATGTTTATTTTTTTTGATGTTCATGAAGGTGACTTACGAAAATCAACTTTGGGGCAATGTGGGAAGTAAAACATATGCATCAAGCTACTGAGATGTTTAGAGAAGTTCATGAGTAGCGCCTGAAGGCATATACAGTTAAGGCTTTAAATGTCACCTATATTAGTCACATAGAGTATTTTTCTCTTTCATTTATTGTAATGTTATGGAGGAGGAAGTTGTGGAAAATATTTCATCTAGTGTAATAGTTTATGCTGAGTTTATGCTAAATGCATTGGTATTTCACATTCCAATGAAAGCTTCACTGAGAATGCTCTGTTCTGAATACAAAATATAGGGACTGTGCTGAAATAAATATCTCCATGAATGATGATTGAAGAGAGACAGTAATTGTTTAAATAAGGATTTTTCAGTTAAATTCCTAAAATTATCTTTATTTTGTAGCAGATGGAGCTTGAAGTCTTATTGGGATCCAGGGAGGGAAACAGTGGAAAACTGTAAAGCCATACCCAACCAAGGGTGACATTCTGAATCTTTTATAAAGGCAGCCTTTTATTTCTGAGTAGATCTATACAGCTTTCCAGCAAAGGGAACCGAGACTGGACTAATCAGAATTCTTAACATTTCAGACGAGTCGTAGACTTAGAATACACTGTTGGGCTGCCACAAGGGCTGGCAGCGCCCCGCAGGGGCACCCGCTGTATAACTGCAACCTCCTGGGCAGGACCTCACCAAGCATCTCCAACCTGCCCCCCACTGTGAAAAGAGGAGGGCAGCCCTGGGGGAGGGTTGCCAGGGCCAGCACAGCCCCTTCCCCTCGCCCCAGTAGGGTAGGGCCACGGGGCCAGGGCCAGCCTGAGGCTGGGAAGCCCACCTGCCCCATGGCTGGGGACCTGAGAAGGATCAGGGAGCCCGCAGCAAGGTGGTGGGCATGGCTAGGATGGAGGGTTGGCCCTGGGCTCTGGCCAGCTTGTGGGGCAGCCTCCCTCCACTACCACCAGCAGGACAGGGTCATCTGCAGCTGCACCGGCTCTGTGCTGGCCCTCATCCCTGGGGAGGACCACATGCCACCTACAGGCATCTCTAAATTATGCTGCGATTCGTCTGAAATGTGCTAAACATTTCCAGAAGGAAAAAATCAGATATTCTGACTTCTGAAATATTTTTGCTTATTTTTTTCCTACGCTGCCTGTTAGAAACCCTAAATATCTCATTTTCAAGCAGTTGTTGATAGCCTTGAAGCCGGCATCACCCATCTTGGCATTGGACCAACACTGTTTTGCAAGGCAATTTCATGTGGTTGGCCACAGAAGAGGCAGGAATGTTTCTCGGGTTGTTTTTGCGTGACAGTTGTTTGAAGCTGCTCAGAAATGTGGAGTATTAGAAGTAGATTATTGGCTAGAGTGTAACAGAGGCTGTTAAAGTGTGCAAGAAATGTTGTTACATGGCTCTTTGGTATGTCCAATAACTGTCACTTACATGTGTTTTATATAAAGTTTTATAGCATTTCAGTAGTTTCTTTCATTTTTGTGCATGCTTAGTGGAAGCTGGAGATTTTGATTAGTCACTGTACTTTCTTTCAATACATATAATGTTAACAATGGAACTATAATTCACATCAAATCTCAGATTATTGTTTTAAAAATCCACAGAATTTATGTTGCTTTTTTATCCTGAGTGGCTATTGTGCTCTAAACATAACAAGCTCCAAGTATTGAGTTTGTTATTTTATACGGAATTAAAGTCAGATAGAGAAAACTAGCTAAGTGGGATTTGTGCCTTTGTACTGTGTAGTCTGTTTTGTGCCATTACACCAACACCCATGAGTTCAGCTGTTCATAACAAATGCTGATAACTGTTATCACAGGGTAGTATGAAAACACCCTCACACCATTAAAAAAAAAACAACCAGACAGAAAAATCTTTCATGCTGCACTGAAACAAAGCCAAAAATAGAAATCAGCAAGAACATCAGAGCCTTGGAATAGGATGTTTTACAAGTTCTGGTATTTAATATTGAAATGGGAAATGAGAAACAGAAGACTCCTGAAAAGGATCTTACATATTCTTCTTTTGTAAATGAATATGTTTATGGAATATGCTTAATTTTTTTTTAAAGTTGACAGAAAGGATGATACCTGTAGAAACTGGTTGTTGCTACACATTATCAATTTCTCTAAAGGCCACATCTGTGGTAGTTGCAATACTGACATTTGCATCATCGAGGTCTTTTAATTTAAACCAAGTGGGCAAGAAAATTATAGATTTGAAAGCAGCTGTTATAAAGTATTTTCTGTTCCATATAGCTCAGTATAAGGACCTAGAGTTGTATGAATGAGTGTTTTTAACTTAAACTGCTGTAAATTAAAGGAGAGACTGTTGTCTTCTCATACTTTGAATAGCCAGAATATTTCAAAAGCTGTTTTTTTATGGATAATAAAATTACACAGTTTAAAAAAGAAATTAAATTATCTGTCCCCAACAATTTTTAGAGCCAAACATCAACATTTCAAGTGTGGTAGAACTTTTTCTGAATAAAAAATGTTAATTAAAAATTAAACGTGTTCATACCTATCTTGTGCCATTCTGAAATTCCCAAATTGTGTTACATAAATGCATGAGAACCAATCACAAAGAAAAAAACCTCATATGCTGTTTAGAATGAAATACAAAACATAGGCTACTGAAAAAAAGAGAGGGGAAAAAAGTTAAAATAATTTGCTTTTCACAGTTTGATGCTATAGGAATTCTGAGAGGAAGCTTTAAGTTGAGGCAGAGGTTAAGCTAAAGCTGGAATGGTGACTGCTTAATATGTTTCCAAAGTAGGTGACTAGGAATGATTTTAAAGAATAATTGTTATAAAACACCATATTTTAAGAATACTTTCAATTTGCTTCAGGATTATTTTTTTTTTTAAAAAACCTTTGCCATTTCATCATCATCTTAATCAAAATATCCTGCGTTTAAAATACTTCGTTCTCCAAAGAATAAACTTCTCAAGAATCTTAGTTTACCATAAGGTGAAGAGCAAGTTTGGAGTGTTAGAAATTTGCAAATCAGCAGTACTGAGCATGTTATTTTTGAATAGACTTTTGAATAAAATCCCATATAATCCTTTTTTTTTTTTTCCCCACAGATTATTCTCTGATAGCAATTTCAAATTCCTCTGACAAAAAAAAAAAAAAAAAAGCAGCTCTTAATACTTTTCCTTACTAATGAATTAAGATTCCTCAGGTACAGATGAAAGTGCAATGACTTAATGGCAGAAACTGAAGATTTTTTTCTGTGTGTGAGAAGGAAATGCTTTGCCAGCAAATGTGTTGGTCCTATTTAGCAGTGTTGCTCAAGGATATGTGCCAGTCAAGGTGGTCTTTCTCCATTGTGAAGGGCTGAAAATGTTCTGAACTGTCAGAGATCAAGTCCACTAAATTAACTCTTAGAGCAAGCATGACAGAAGCTGGTGAAGGACAGATGGGTTACCTTTTGAGTGGTGAGTTCCTGTTCATGTCTGAATGTTTCATAGCTGAGGTTTCACAAAAGGTTTGCCAAATATGACACAAAGCTTTTAAAGCTCTGTCTGTTGCTGATGCAGAATAATAGGCAATTTGTTCCTACAGCTGTCTTAATTACCATTATGTATCCCTGTGTAGTACGTTGATTTTGTTGTGTGCTGTTGGTATTTTTCCCTTTGCTTGTTCTTAATGTCTAGTGAGTACTAGACTACTATACAGAGTAGGATAATTTTAAAACATGCCTTTTATTCTGTTATCAGAGTACAGAATGAAGTTATAGAAAGGCAAACTACAATTTTATTTACTTATTTGTTTTTCATTAAGCATCATAAGTGACATCCTAAGGAGCCCAGTCAGGACCCAAAACAACTTGGTATCTAAAGTACTGAAGCCTATTAGAGATGTGCTTGTCATTGGCATGCAACCAGTCATGGCAAGATGGGAAGCCATTATGCCTAAATACCTTGTTATCTCGAATGATTGTGGTTTCTCTGTTCTTTGTTCATGGGTTGGTATATTTTGATACATTCTGAAACTCCTAGGTTAAAATCAGAGTTGTGTTCTTAAACTAAGACACCAAACAGGGAAAGCTGAGAAGTGCTTGAGAGGAACTATGTATAAAATAGAAATAGAAACACAGACCTTGGGCTGCAGGGATATCTCAAGGGGCTAATCATTCTGTCTTTTGGAAGTCCGGAACTCCACATAATCATGGAAACTGTTTATGTGGAGATTTTGGCTGGAAATGAATTTGCTTTGCATGTGTTTTGTAAATCTATAAGGAAATTTAGTGAGTGTGATGCAGCAGGACTCTCAAACAATAAATAACAAAGTCATCAAAGGTATGTTGATTATTTTTGCATTGTATTTTACATATAATATGAACGTGAGTTCTTATATAATAAAAAAAAGAGTCCTATATAGGAATACATGTTCCTGTAAGGTAGGTGTTGAGAAAATTAACATGTGTTAAATACTAATATACCTAGGTATTTATAGCTGTGTCTTTCATAACTATAGAAATTAAAGAATTTTAATTCATGCAAATGTCTTTCACTTTGTTAAAGCCAGAGTCTGAAGCCACATATATAGATTAAGCTGGTACAAGATATTTTGTAATAAAGTTTTAAATTATCTTTTGGTTTATCTGCTTATCTGAATTATTCTGGGTGAATTTTTCCATTCTTTGTGCTCTCAGAAGTTGAATTACTTTAAGATTTAGATTTTTGTTTTTCCTGCTTTAGGAAAGAAGGTTGACAAAATGTTTCCAAATTAAAACATTAAAAAATAATTACCACTTTTTATTTAATTCAGAATTTCCATTTTTTTCCATGTTTTGCGGTATTACTGTTTCCCCACTGTCAGAAATGTACCTTTTGCCCCTATTGTGAGAAATTATTCCAAATTCATCTGACACAAAACTTATGAAAATTTGCTGTTTATGTAGTACCTTTAAGTGCTTCTTAATTAGTAAGTTGTGTTGTTCAAAAATACTCAATAGTGTGTGTTACTTGCTCTTAGAGACTTCATCTGAGGTTTCTCAGTGCCACCTGAGCTGCATGTGACTTCCAGTCTGTTCGAGCGTCACTCCTGTGCCAGGTCTTGGTGCTGTAAGTTATAAAGGATCAGTGCTGGCAGTAGGGTGTCTGGAAATCTGAATCCTAGAGAAGTAATTATTTGGGTGCTGGGGCCAGAGCAGCTGGACTGCTTTCTTACCTACCTTACAGGTAGCCCAGGTTCTCACCGTGCCTCAGTGGAACAAGACAGTTGGAAAGGTGTTGATCGCAGTTGGTGAATAAGGATATTTCAGAGCTTTAGTTTGTTGGCTTTTACTGGAAATGTGCCATCTGGCCCCTGATCATACAAAGATTTTCACAAGCTCTTGAAGAATGGGTTGAAAGCCACAGCAAGACTTATTTGGCAAATGTTTCCTGAGCTGACAGCACCATCATTGCAGTGGATGATAACTGTTTTCCCCTACTTCCACTTCATGTTCATACTGTATGGAGGGGAGGAAGTGTCCCGATGCTATTGCTAGAGTAAGGTACTAACGGCAAGAACAAAGGTGAAGTTTGCCTGGGTAATGTGAGAAAGAGCCTGCAGGTAAAAGAGAAGAACAGAAAGAAAAGCTGGGAAGCATTGAGAATAGAACGGGGACAGTTCCCTAGGCCAGTGTTCACTGCATCTTTGGAGACTGGAACTAAATACTGTATTTGTCTTCTGGCAGTAACAAGTTGCTCACAAATCTTTTAACTACTAGTTACAGACAAGGTGACAATGAAATACTGCTTTGCTTTGGTTGAAGGGATAGAAGTCTTTGTAGTTGGCCCACTTTCAGATTTGCATATAAGTCCCCACCTGATGAAAATTATTTTTAACCCTTTTTAAAACTTAAGTTGCATAGAACTGACCACATGAAAAGATTTCAAAGCCAAATACCCAACAGTTATGAAAAATCAGAGCAGTGTAACCCTATTTTGGCCCTCATTAAACATGTGTAGTGAATCCTTAGATTATGTAAGTATATGTCTCATTTGCCGGACAGAGTGGATGTTCCATATAAAGTAAGTGAATTTGTCAGTTCCAGATGTTGTTCATGGATCTCATTAATTTGCTGCATTGCACTAGAAGTTCTTTAGTGAATACAGTGCTGATCTCTGTGGTGGTGTTGAAGCAGTTGAATGTCACAATGTTGATGCAATGTAGTTGGGAAATAGCTTAAAAGATCATTGCTGGCTCCTTCTTTGCTTAATACATCTGTGAGCACAGAGCCACCTATGCAGAAGTGCTGAGCTTTACTGTTTCTAGGGCATAGGGGAATTGTACTTTGATTATTTCTAGCTTGAAAAATGCCTTGTTACTTGGAAGATGTGGACCGAAAGTATCTCAAATGTAATGCCCAAGAGTAATGTTTTTAAGATCTTAGTCTGTTTTAAAACAATAACAGTATGAATGGACTGCAGACATAAACTGGATTTGTAAAAGAGAGAGGGAGCAAACTGTCCATTCTAGTGCATGCTTTGAAAGTAAAGCATTTGAGAATATGTACAGTCAGAACCGGTCGCTTTGGTTCAAAAAGAACATTTGTCTCTGCATACTGTTTATGCCAGTGGTTAGCAGTGATGCTTAGAGAGTTGGACTATTGGAACAATGTAGGGCACGTATAGCAAATCCCAGTTTCTAGCAAGGAGTAAGAGCTCTTGTTTGTGTAAAGCTTTGTCTTTGATTGTGATCCAAGGGTGCTACTGTAACACAAATAATATCAATTAGATAAGCATCAAAGAAAAAAGTAAACCCAAAACAAGTAGTGTACTAATGGATACTGCAAAATAAATCTGATGTTATTTGTCTCTGCTCTTTACTATTTATTTATTCTGTCAGTTGTTTTTATATCTAGTTGAACTCTTGTTGGTTTGTCTCATTTACATACTCTACTAAATTGGGTCCATTTGAGAGATGCAATCTCAGTGAAAGTGCTGTTGCCTAGTGTTTATTTGGGTTTACTAAAGCTTAATACGGTGTGACATAAAGGTAAAAAATAAAGCTGTTGATTCAGCACAGATTAAAACCAGATGTCTCTTGAGATCCTTGCATTTCGCTCTAATCACTAACCCAAATTGACTGTGGTAGGGTGTTTTTTGTTTTTTGTTTTTTGTTTTTTTTTTTTTTTTTTTCTGGTCATGACCATAGTTTTACCAGTCTGTGCTAGGTGTGATCTAAGTCAAGAGCATTTTTTGGTTTTTTGTTTTTTTTGTTTCTGTCTGTCTGTCTGTCTTTCTGTCTGTCTGTCTTCTCTGTCTGTCTTTCTGTCTGTCTTTCTGTCTGTCTTTCTGTCTGTCTTTCTGTCTGTCTTTCTGTCTGTCTTTCTGTCTGTCTGTCTGTCTGTCTGTCTGTCTGTCTGTCTGTCTGTCTGTCTTTCTGTCTGTCTTTCTGTCTGTCTTTCTGTCTGTCTTTCTGTCTGTCTTTCTGTCTGTCTTTCTGTCTGTCTTTCTGTCTGTCTTTCTGTCTGTCTTTCTGTCTGTCTGTCTGTCTGTCTGTCTGTCTGCCTTTCTGTCTTTCTGTCTGTCTGTCTTTCTGTCTGTCTTTCTGTCTGTCTTTCTGTCTGTCTTTCTGTCTGTCTTTCTGTCTGTCTTTCTGTCTGTCTTTCTGTCTGTCTTTCTGTCTGTCTTTCTGTCTGTCTTTCTGTCTGTCTTTCTGTCTGTCTTTCTGTCTGTCTTTCTGTCTGTCTTTCTGTCTGTCTTTCTTGTAATTTTAAATGCATGTTTGTTTTTTTTTTTTTCTCCAGGAATGTCTGGCTACAAAATGACTTTATTCTTTCTTTCCCCCCCTTCCACATTTATATTACAAACAGTTGATTTAGATGCAGATTCTTTTTAATCTTGAAATCAGATAAAAGGCTGGAAAAGTGGATAAATGAGGTTTGGAAAACTATAGGTTGCAGAGATGAGAAGCCATTGCTTTGTCTTCAGTCCATTAAAAAGAGAAGAAATAGAAGAGATACTTTGATAAGTGTTCTGCTGGTGTTAACCTTGATGGCTATTATCGGGGGGATGATGCTATATCTATTTCATTGGCTTAAGCTTTTTTCATGCTGAGAGAAATCAATACTTTGAGTCGTTGGATGACAGAGGCATCACTTCAGAATTGACGGTGGCTGTCAGACGTTGTCATTGGTTGACTTTTGTTCGCTGTTGAGGTTTTAAGCTTTCATTTTTCTAAGTCTTATTCAGGAGTCTTTGTAAGATTTCCCTGGGTAGCGTTTTTAGTCTAGACTTTAAACCTCAGGTCAGAGGTCAAGTGCAAAGATCTGTGAAAGCAGAGGATTGAGGAGCTCCACTCCTTCATTTACCGAAATATCCTTATTTGTAGGGAATTTGCATTAGTGGCAAGACTACGTGTTATCTCATGGATGACTTTTCCTCTTAAATGACACCGTCTTAGGTTGTTCACAAAGCAAGTAGCTTTTAGCCAGATTAGACAAAGGAACTGGCATATGTAAACGTGTTCAGTGATCTCTGAGTTGAGTGAAAGCAACAAGGTGCAATATTGCTTGTAAAACCCCTACACTATGAAACTTTTTCATAGTTTGTAGAAAGCATAACATTCTAATTTTGGGACTGTAAAAGTGCACCTGCAGATGGTACCATGCAGAGGAAATTTTTTACTTGACATTTTTATAAAGATCAAAGATAAAATCATTTTGAAACACTAGATAAATCCTTCTCTTCGCTGAAATACAGACAGGCAGAATAGACTGATTCACCTTCTCAGTATTTTGCAATAGTATTTCTGGAATATTTCCTGTATACAGCATGTATTGTATTTTCATATCTATAACTTGCCTTTTGGATGACCTTATGCTCCTTTAGAATTACTGTTCCTTAAAAGTAAATCTTCAGATAACCTGTATGTTCAAATAGCTTGCAGTCTTGTCCAAGCAGGGAACAGTGGAAAGGGAAAAATCCCTGTTCCGCTCTGTGATAATGGCAAAGAGAAGGTTTCTGTTCCATCCTGGATGAAGGGATAGAGAACAAGGGTCTGTGCTCTGTGCTGTCTCAAAGGATTCTGCTTAATATACTTGTCCTTTGTAAAACTTTTAATGGCCATTGAATTTAAGACTTTTTGTAGATAACCTGTGAAGTGTATGTATGAAAATACATTTTTCTCCTTCCAACGTTTTTTGGTTCATCATGAGTGTGACTGCAGTACTTCTGTGATTGTGCTTTCATTACGCACTTGCCCAAAGAGATTACAAAAATTATGTAGGCCAAAGCACCTAATAGACGGAAGGTTTGACAACTTTGTTTGCATGCAACTGTATATCTAATTATAAATGCATATTCAAGCATGACAGGGTACATATTTCAAGTGCAAGGGCTCAAGAAATAAAGAAGAAATAAAATAGTAAAAATATATTTTTGAGTCTGTGCACAAGCAGAAATCAAGCTGAATTTTTATTTTGCATAAATAGAATGATCAGGATTTAGTATGAAGTGTTAACATGTACCACTCTCTATCCTGGTATTGCATCTCTGGAAGTAGTGGATCAGGTGGACCTGAAGGCATCTGGAAAATAAAAAAATACAGTAGAGAAATAGAGACGTTTTAGTGCTTTCAGAACAGTCTAGTGGTGATTGGCTACTTTGGTCTGGGTCTCTTTCCATTTCATTCAGTGGAGCCAGTCTTCTTTCACTCCTGTATTAAAATTTATTTGAGAAGGAGGGGGAGGAATAGCTTTTTATGATGAATATTTGGTATATATTGTGAGTAGGAACTACTAAACAATTGATGATTCACCTGTATGACCAAAGAGATGATTATTCTTGCAAAACTTTCTTCTTATGAGTAACTATAAATGCACGTGCCAGATATTTGGCAGAACTGTGGCTTCTTTCTGTTCTTGTTTGTAAAATATATATTGTAAAGAGTGTGCTATGGTTAAGAGTCCCTCCTGGAGCGATGCTATAATTTTATGGAATTACTGCATGTGAGAGTGTCTCAATTTTGGAGGGTAACTGCAAATTTCTATTCATATTAAATGCTGAATTTTCTGAAAAGTGGAATCCTATACATTTCTATGTTGTAACAGGCTGATTCTATTTTCGTGGAAGATGTCAGGACAATAAAATACCTTTTCTTTTTTTTTTTTCTCCTTCATTTAAATGTCACAGCCACACTTTGAAAGTCTTTGTTGGTATTTAATGAAGAATGCGTTCAAAATTACATCATAAAGAGACTTTTTTTAAAGAGGTAGAAGTTCATTATATCTTTTACAAAACATTCTAGTTTGATTTCCATTTTATCATGTTTTAAGGTCAAATGTGACTTTAATGTTCCATAAAGAGACAGAGATTGATAATGGGGAAAGAATAACCCTCTAATGTGATTTATATCTATGGATTTTATGTCAGATATGAAAAGTTGCTGTTCAAATTGTAAAGGAGGATCCATTAAAGAGCACTTTAAAACATTTTACTACTTAGCTTACCTTATACACTTGTTTTTAGAATTCTGCCCTTTCAGGCAACTTAAAAATAACAGCTTATGAAACATTTACAAAGTGCTGAAAAGAACTCAGAATCGTCATGGGTGCAAAATATATTAATGTATTGGAAAAGACAGCTGTATTTAAAAAGAGCTAGAAAAATCTTGTTTAGCGTTGGTTATGATTTAGCCATCTTATATTTTTGTGAAGAGGGGTGGCAGAGTACGTTAGGAGTACAAAAGCCAATTTTTGATGTCTCATTGACTTGGAAAGTCAGCTGCTCATTCTTCACTCCTGGATGTCTGTTCATCAGGTGAGCATTGCTCTGAGGTGTGGGAAGAATTATGAGAAAATCTGTAAATATATTAAAATTGTTAAAATAGCTCTTTAAAATTTATTCATCTGCTAGTACATTTTTGTTATCGAATGTCTATGAAAATCTACACAACCCCAAATTTTATTTTACTTGTGTTTTTTTCACATTCTTCCTATCTTTCTCTCACTTTATATGACATATATATTTGTATATACACTTATATAAATAACGTTAATAGCCTGCCTTTTTCTTTATTTGCAGCAGCTTTCTAATGCCTGTACATATAGATAGATTTATATAGTAGAACCATTACTACTGTTTTAAACATAAAAAGTGTTACGATATGGTGCTAATATCTAAGCTCTAAGAAATAATTGTACTAGTGTCTGCATCAGCTGTGCTTCACAAAGGAAAAGCAATTTTTTTGTTGTTGTTAGGCAGGCATTTGTGTCCATTCTACTAACTAGATCATAGAATAATCCAATCATTGACAAAGGCTGAAATGCTTTGTCTGGCATATGCGATCTGTGGAATTGCCAGATGAAAACTGAAATTAGAAACAGGGAGTGATGAAGTGGGGAAAAGCCTTTATTGTTTCTACTGATATTTGAATAATTTGTTGTGGGTCTTCATGTACAGTGGTTTGAGAGGGTGATCTAAATCTGGTGCCTGTTTTTTGAGTTTTGTATTAACAGAGAAATTTTCAGAAGATCAGCAAAAAACAAAATAATAAGAAAATGTTGTAACAAAGAATCTTTCATAGTTTTGAGTTCTGTTTGTAGCTGTGACTTTCTGTTCTTATTCACCAGTATTTGGTTTTGAGTACCTCGACAAATAGGAGATGCTTATAGAACATTTGTAGTACAGCTAGGAAAATTATTAACTTTCCCATGCTGGCCTGCAAATGTGCTCAACCTCAAGAAGCCATCTGGTAAAGATCGATTCAGTCTTCATAAGCATTTTGTCTTCTGTGTATCTGAAGATATGTAGATTTTCTCCTTAGTTTTTATAGCTACATATTTGTACAAACAACAGCAAATGGTTGGCTACCCAACTCTAATGAAGAGTCACAGGAGTGGAGCGGTCAGCTAGCTGGCACTCCTTATTCTGAAATTGCCTCTTTGTTTTTATAATGCTATTTTATTAGGAAATAAAAGGGGTTGTGCTTACATGTTTTATTATGCGATCAGGCTACTAATGTGTTACTGTTTGCTAAATCATACATTTGTGTGTATGCTATGTGTTTAAAGGTTTCATGACAAAACAAGATCCCCTGCTTGGCGCTCTGGACAGGTTTACTGTGGGCAGCTGCTCAGTGCCTCAATTCTCAAACCTGTAAAATGGGGTTAATTCTTATTTCTCAAGTGTTTTGTATAAGTAATTAATGATGAAGTGCTTCAAAGTTCCTTTGGATTGTATAACTAAAATTCAAAGTAATAAAGTCTTTATTTTTCTCCTAGTCACTGTGTGCCCAGTATTCTGCAGACAAACGGGAAGAAGAAAAAATGTGTCATCATTTGATAATGGCAGCTAAGTACCGAGACCAGGTGACTGCAACTCAGCTAATACAGAAAATTATCAACATTCTGACAGACAAGCATGGAGCCTGGGGAAGCTCTGCACCAAGGTAAAGCATTTCTGGGGTGTTTTAAAGTTTTTTTGAGAATTGGGCTGTGCTCAGCTATGCTCAGGTGATTTGAGTTAGTGTCTGATGGTCAAATTTAAAGCTAAACAAGTTTTTCAGTTTGTTTGTTTTTGTGTTTTTTTTTTTTTTCTTTTTTTTTAAACCAAAGTAATATAAAAAAGGTAAAATAAATGTGTCGGTGTTTAGTAGGGGTGAATGTCAGAGAACTAGTGCTTTGTTAGAGTAATAGAAAACAGGGTGATTCTCTTGTGACTTTAAAATTTGCTATAGCACTGTGATAGAAATATTTGGAATGTCCAGTTCTACCCTTATCATTTATTTGAAAAGTAATTTTTAAAAGTAAATATTTTCGTACAACTAGCTTTCTTCATGGTGCATTATATGGTTCAAGACTGAACCACAATTTAGTAACTTGTTTTCTTTTCTGCAAAACTTCAAACGAACAAACAACTTCTTAAGTTAGAGGGAAATTATGAGTGTCGTATTAGTAATTTCAAGGTGAAAACAGTACCACCAAATTAATTCTCCTTCTGGAATTCTCAGTATGTACCTTCATTACAATAATACTTGTCTACTTTCTTTAGCACGAGTCACAGCTAAAGTTTCACTTTCAAATCTAAAATACAAGTTCAAGTCTTTGTAATACATCCTTAATTAAGGCTTAAGAATAACTGGAACGTATTTAGGCTAGAACATAGTGATGATGAATATGCTGGTATATTGAGATACTATTATTTGTATGCTGCGGAATAATAAGCATGAGAGAAGTATGTGCGTAGGCAAGAAACTGATTTTCCCAGTAACCTTTATTCATTGTTCATTAACTATTTGTTTTATAGAAAGAAAAAGAATTCCCAAGCACTAATAATCTCTATAACGTTACAGTAATGTGAAGAAAATATTACGAATAAAATTAACTGGAAACGCTAAAATTAAGAATTGTGATGATATGGCATATATGTCCATTTACCATAAATATCAATTCTGGGGTCTAGGTTATAAGGTTAAATGTGAAAAGCCAAAATAAGTGTTTAATGCTGTTTTTCTTTGAAGTAAATTATGCTTAAATATAAAATC
>NW_024881297.1:8284568-8359568 GCF_018691265.1 Tyto alba
TTGCTTTTAAAGAACATTTTTTTTTATTTCAACTCAGGGCTCAAATTGAAGCTGATTAGGATTTCAACTAAGTTGCTGTTGTTTCCAAAATTGTCCTTATTTTGTTGAGACCTTTTAATGAAAAGCTGCTTGGTCTTTATGGTGACAACGAAGGAAGGAAGAAGCAGTTTGGTGATCCTTACCCTTTAATAAACTGGACGGGTGGGTTGCTTGCCTGTAATGTGAAAAGGTCAGGTCGTTAAATCCCTCTTTTACTGGAAATGAAGTAAGGGGTTTTGGAAATTTCCTCTTGCGGGAGAGGTGGTAGGTGTCTTTTTCATTTGAGAATAAAGAATCAAGGAAATAATTTTAATTTTCATCTTCCACAGCCCATATTAGTGCTCAGACAGAAACATGACTTGCATATTCAAACATAGACATCGAAGAGTTTTTATTGGGGAAAGGACACAACAATGTACCTGAGTTCCTTAAGGATTAAAATGAGTTCTACATAAAAATAGACAAATGAAACTTTAGTTTTGTTGTATGCAGATAGTTCTTTTCATCTTTGTGACTCAATTTTTTCTGTGTTTAGAGAAGAGTAAAAAGCTTATGTTCATTGTGCAAACAGAAATACTTTCTAATTCTAGCAGTGCAAAAATTCTGCAGTAATGTCTTGAGAGAGACAACAGAAAAAAATTATGACCACACATTGAAATTGGTATCAGATGTCAGTTTTGATGTGGATGGTACTTGAGAACAAAATGCGCTTAATTCAGGGCTGTATCATGGGAGGGAACTAGTTTTGACAGTGGTGTAAGAGTTGTAAAAGACAAAGAATGGAAGATAAAGTATTTGTTTTCAGAAATGTTTACCAACAGGCCTTTGAAGAGCTGTTGCCTGGGAAAAAAAAAAAAAAAATGAACTAGGTGTCAAGAGAGGAGAGTTGCAAGTTAATATAGACATGCTAAAGTGATGGCCTAGGTGAGGGGCGTAAATGAGAGAAATGCAATCAAAACTGAGGTCTTTGAAGACACTGCCGAGAGTGAGGAGAATAAGGGTTTCCAGTAAGAGAGAACATAAAGTCTTGCCTGAAAAGGTTTGCAGATCTAGCTATACTGACTAATCCTCAAAATGAAAAGAGAAGGGAGGGGGATCCCATCCCACCCCACAAATGTAATAAAAAAATACTTCTCAAAAATAATGGATCATGCCTAGGGACTTCAAAATTTGTTTTCCTAAGTTATATTCTTGCATCTACTAGCTACCGTTGTAGAAATGACATTAAAACAAGCCTTCCCTTCCCTCACCCTTTGTATTCTTAGTATGGCTGTTATGCTGTCAAAAAGCTTTGCCTTGCTAGTACAAAGATAAATTTGCTGGCTTCTCAAACTGGTATAGGTAAATTACCAGATGCTTTGCTTTCTATGTGCATACGGTGATAGAGGTACAATGTGATTACTCAAAATCTTTCAAAACTGTGTACATGCTATTCTACTGAAGTATAGATGGCAAGATGAAACTTGTGCTGGTGAAAGACATTGTGGTGATAGTTCACTTTTTCATTAATAGCTTAAAAAAGAAAAATCATAGTATCCTTTATTACTTTTGGAAATAAAGCTAGTAATGTCTTTTCTATATGTTACTAACAGACAATTGCTCATTCAGTAGGTTTTTATCGTGAAGAGTAAGCAAAGTTTGATGGGGGCTGTCTGTATTGCAACATGGGAAAGCCGGGCTGTATTGTCTATCCCTTCAGAATCCTGGTGCCTTCATCTGCTTGATAGCATAATTTTGTTGTATGAACCTAGCTATAGTTTATACCAGAAATCAGGGATTTTGTTGCTTTAACTTAAGGCAGCTCCCTAAACAAGTTAGAACACCTCTGCAAAAGGTCAGTCTTGCCAGAGTAATTTCATCAGCAGTCTAGGCTGTTGCCAGTGTTGGTCAAAAACTGTGTCTTCTCGTGTTCTTGTCAAATGTAGATCATCAGAAGCATGCAAGGCACGCACACTGGACTGGTCAGTAACCACAATCACACTTTGATACATCTGAATTCATGCTAGGGTTTATGTTACATACCAGTGTACTGGTACATTTTTTCAGTATGATAAACTTAAGAAAAAGGTGAAAAGGGGAACAGCGGTGAGACTCAAGAAGGTAGTATCTTCACAGCCTAGTGAGAATAAGGTTTTCAGAGACTATAACAAATAGTCAAGAGCTCTGAACCAGTATAAGTAAAAGTAGGTGTTTGGTTCTAGTTTTTCTGGAGTTTATGTTGCTGTTTAATGATTTGGAATGATTACTTAGAAGTTATATCCTATGTTATTTTTTTACTTCTGCTTTAACTAGTTAAAGGATTATTTGGGAATAAACTGTAAAATAACTGAACCTAGAAAAGAATGGCAGATTAGAATAATGAAAAATGTCAGAATTTAAACTTTGAAGAGTTCCATTTTGCCAATATTTTCTTTGATGTAGAAGTAATCTCCATGCTGAAGTACTGCCTGATGTAGGCAAGTCCAGTACAGCAGAGAGTGTCTAAAGTGGTGAATCTGAAAGAAAATTGAAGTGTTGTGTAAAACAGAAGTGAAGAGAATCATTACAATATCATTTTATAACATTTGCTTTTCAAAGGCTGAACGTTGTTGAGATTAACAAGAATAACAGGAATATGACATGTATAAGAATGTCTGGTAGAGTTGGTAAAGTTTTCCATATGCTGTGGTACTACTTGGCTGTATGATCTTTCAAACATTGTGAAAGTTGAAGGTTTTGGAGTTCTGTTAAAATATACACACACAAGTATATACATTTTTTTCAGCAGGTGCATAACAAATTAAAAATCTCTTTAAGGCTGTAATCTGACCTAGATAATATCTGTATGAAATGTTACAAAAATCTGTGTATTTACTAGGGTGGAGAAATAAAAAGAATCTGGTATTTTAATTTTTTTACATGCTTTCACTTTTGCTTTCCTCTCCACAGGCCTGGTAATTTCCTGCTTCGACTTCATACATCCCAAAACACAAATTAAAAAAAGAACAAAACCAACCAATACATTTTTTCAAGGCTTGAGAGTTCTTAATGTTCTCCAATAATTTTATATATATTTCAAAGTGTGGAGGTTTTTAAATTGCTGAATTAAATGCATATTATAGTAATGCAGATTTTTATAATACATGCTTCTGAACAGAGAATTAGTAACTAGTGGCTGTCAGGGTGCTGCACACATAACTTTCAAATTTTATTATTGCAACTAATTATTAGGAGACAAGGAAAGGCAAGAAACTTCACATTAAGAAGTACAGAATTCTACTGTTTACACTCTTTACAATTAACCTTTACTAAGAAGAGGGAAAAACTTTAAAAATATTTTCTGATGTCTGCTCCTTCCAGGAGGTCCAGCTGACGTTTAAAAATAAACGTAGTGGGTTATCAACAGCTGATTTTTTTTTTTCCTTAATATTGATTAAGACAGTTTATAATATCCTAAAATCCTTAATCCTGAATCAGCATAAAATAATAAAATGTTCATCAGCACAGTGAATTACAAAAAACAAGAGTGTAACTGAGAAAATAAGCAAACATAAAAAACCTTAAGTGCCTACCTACTTCTGTTGATCTATTAGTCTCAGGTTATGCCTGAATTGTAAACTCATTTTGATTTTTGCCATATGAATACTAAAATGTTTCATCATTCAAATTAAGATTATGGTGATAAAACATAGTGGGTCTGTATCAACTAATTTATTCTATGGAAAGGAATACTTTAGTTCTACATGCTAGCCAGAATCTTCATTGTTCTTGTATCTTTTGTCCTGATATTTTAACAAAGTAAGTTCAAAACATAGGATGGAAATGGAATTTTTATTTGGTAGTATTTTAGCTTCCCTTTTCCCCAAGGAGTTGAGGCAGCTGGGGGCAAGGGGAGGTGTTTAAGTTCTGTTAGTGCAGGTCAGATGTTCTGGTTCAAGTTCAGGGCTAGAATTTTTTGCTCTCCTAAGATTTTTGGGGGTTATTATATAGTAGTAAAGACTGATTAATAAAATTTTGATTTGTCTTAGCTAAAGTGTAAATTTAGACAGCATATTTTTAGTGGAGCATTGGAGAAACTTAAAGAGGAGGGTAGCTGAGTTACTTTTTATTATCGTTAGCAACATAGCAGCCTGTGTTTTCTGGCTGTATAGAAAAGTAATATATGCTAGAATTCACTCACTTCAGTCAGTACCCTCATCTTAACCACAGGAGGTGATTTTTAGAATATTCTTTTTGGCCGAGCATATTCTCTTTGCATGTTCTTAGCAGTGTGTTTGGTGCTATATGCTTTTTTGTTTACTATGCTATAGACATATGAATGGTTTCGTGCTAACATAAGTTTCCTACTGTGTGACTGTGGCTTCATTTGAGGTTGTCTTTCTGCTGTTTATCTACTTAATCAATTACACTTATTTTAAAGTTATGGGTTTTCTTCTGTTACAATTCAAGTCTTTAATCCACCAATTATGACAATTATGCTTAAAAATAAAACCACATGTGTTCCCAGGCAAGTATATTTTTGGTTCAAGCGAAGAGTGTGTCCCTCCTCCAGCCTTGCTAAGCCTGGATGGCTCTTTAGGGACTTCTGTTCAGGACTACTGACAGGTACCAGTCGGAGAGGTGGAGACCCTGTATTATATGCAGACAGCACTTTTTGGTTTGCATCTTGGAGCCAGTTTTCTTTTGGGGGGGGAGGGGGTGTGTGTTCTACTTATCTAGACACATATGAAGCAAGAAGTGTCTAGTATATTAGTTTGTGACATCCTGTGGAACAACATGGACAGAAATAAGGAAAGGAGGGGAACCTGCTTGTGACTAGCAAGTTACGGAAAAATATTGGTTTCTCTTACTGATGGTGTGCTTTTCTATGGCTGTGTCTGCACTACTGAAAAGATGTTACTGTACAGTATAAAACTAACAGTAGCTACCTATTTTACGGTGAAATCCTAGGCAAAACAAAACAGTCAGCATCTTGGTCTGGAAGTATGCAGACATTTGTGACTGATGTCCTAGTTTAACCCCTCCTAATGAGAGGTTCTATGTGATACATTCAGTGCTGTTTCATTTACATCAGTGTCTGTACCGTGTTCCCTAGTGGGTTTTTTGTGCATCTCCCCCACCGCGGCCCCCCCCTCCCCCCAGTAGCTTTAGGAACCATCAACATGGAGAGAAGGCAGAATTTGCCTCTGCCCTCAAGTGTTGTGGGTTTTTTGTGTTGTTTTTGTTTGGGTTTTTTTGTTGGTTTGGTTTGGTTGGTTGGTTGTTTTTTTTTCAAAGTAGCAGATACTTTTTCTTTTTTTAGGTATTCAGTATATTTCTAATTTCTGCAGCATACCTTACTAGCAAATGACAACTACACAGATTGCACATCCTTAGCTTTTCTTTCTTTGGTTTTTCTGTTTTTACCTCATACTTCCCATTTGTAACCTGGGAATGTGGACTCCAGTTGCTCTTCCTCTAAATCCCAAATGATAGTCTCCTGAAAAAGGATACAGCATATAATTGAAGCCAATACATTCTTTACTATTGTATTGTCACATTAAAGTGAATTTTTTATGGTTTCCCATTGTCATGTTAATGAGTATAAATAAATGTTACTTAGGAGGATACATTGTCTCTTGTAATATAAATATTTTATGACGTCTCTAACAAGTCTGATTTTTGGTATTTTATTATAGATTCTTATGAATGAACAGTGACATGCTGGCTTATCCATATTACTCTTTGGATTTATTTTTAATATTAAAGACATAAATTGTACAATTGTTTCTTTTTTGAAAAGTGGCAAGATAAGGAAAATGTGAATGTGGGTAGTGAACACTATTAATGATGTTAGCAGGTTTGTAGGTGAACTATCCATTTTATTTTACATTCTAGGTTGATGATGAATTAAAACAATTGTTGCATAGGTCCGTGTGCTGTATTTAGTAATGAAGTTGTCATCAAGATTAAATGCAAAAAGCTATTATGGAGTTATTTGGTATGTGACTTGGCCTAGTGTTTCTTCAGAATGTAATTTGAGTTTATGTAATATGAAATACTTTCTTATCTTTCACATGGATATAATCTCAAGTATTTTTTGCTATAGAAGATTGTTGAATACTACTTATATCCTGACAAAATCTGTTGTGGTTGGGGAAAACAGAAGTCAGTCAAACATTCCCATAATTTAAAAATCCCTAAACTGTGGCTTCTTTTGTTGCTGGAAGGTGCATAGTCCAGTTTGGCTCAATTTAGTTCAAAAAGTTGATTCCCCATCCCCCACTCCCCTCTTAAGAAAGTACTTTCTTTTAGTATTAAAATTCCTAATGGAATCACAGAATAATTCAGATTGGAAGGGACTTTAGGAGGTCAGCTATCTGCCTAGCTGAAACGGGATCAGCTATGAGATCAGATCAGGTTGCTAAGGGCTTTATCCAGTTGGGCCTTGAAAACCGGTTGGATGGATATAGACTGCACAGCCTTTCTGGTTGGCCCATTCCGCTGCCTGGCTATCATAATAGCTACCAAAAAGTATAAACTAAAATCCAATACAGCTGGAGCTTCTCTGTCTCAATTCATGTCTATTGTTTCTCACCTTGCCACCACGTGCCAGTCTGACGAGTCTAACTTCATCAGCTTGATGGTATTGGCAGGTGCTATTAGGTCCTACTGAAGCCTTTTCTTCCCCAGAGTGAGCAAGCTCAGTTTTCTCAGCCTCTCCTCATGTAGCAAGCACTCCAGTCCCACGCTACCTCGAGGTACCTCTGCTGGGATCACTTCAGTTTATCTATGTTTTTCCTGTTTGAAGGGTTCAGACTACCCAGATGCAGTCTAATGAGTGCTGACTAAATGGAGATAATCTCTCAGTCTCCTGGCTGCACTCCACTCCAGGCAGCCCAGGATGGTGTTGGTATTCCCAGGATCCCCCCAGGGTCTGTTCTGCAGAGCTGCTCCCCAGCCTGTGTTCTTGCAAGGAGCTATTACTTCCCAGGCGTAGGGCTTTGCATTTGTCCTTGAATATGATAAGGTTCCCAACAGCCCATTCCTCCATCCTGTCTAGGTCTCTTTGAACATCAGGTCTGTCCTTGAGCATGCTGACTGGTCCCCCCCAGTTTGGTGTCATGCAAATTTGATGAGAGTGCACTCCCTGTGGTACTAATACATAGGTTGAAAGTCACTGTTCTCCCAGATAAAAGGAATCTATATCTATATCTTTTTAAACTTGAATACTGCAAAAAAATATTTTGTGTAACTGTTACGTGCAATGTATTCATCACAACAGGGTGTAAGTAATGGCTGTTAGCTCAGTGCAAACTGTGTGATTACTTACATCCTCACAGTCTAAGCTCTCTGCCTTCCTGCTCTGATTGGTTTCCTTTATGCTCTTAATGAGAGATGCAAAAGATGTAATGGCAGGCTCACTCTCAGTGAATATGTGCTTTCTAATTTGTTGATTAGAGTAGCTCATCCAAACAAAAAAAGCTGCAAATGAGTTCAGGGCAAAACTCCTGTATGTAAAAATTCTTTTCAGGGCACTGAAGGATTTATTTGTTCCATATACCTGTTTAAGAAAGCATTGCTTCTCCAGAATAAGGTCAAGATGAGTCTCTGATCGGTATCTGGGAGGAAAGGAGGAATCTATTTTCAAACTTTTTTTTAGAACTCAATTGTTTTTTTGAGAGAACAATATCTGTGGAGTATCGATCGCTTGTGTCCAGTAGTTAGTCAAAGGCTATCTCCTTTGACTAACCCCTTAGCGTGGTGTCATCCTCCTTCATGTGATAGATTGTTACAATCTCAGCCAGTGTAATTACACACTAGCCAAGTGGGTCATTTATTTCTGTACCTTCACCATTTACCAAAAATCTCCTTTATCTTTGGAAGCCAGCTCTTCCTTTTGCAGTAAAAGCAAAATAACGGCACATAAAACATTAGACTCTAAAACTAAGGGCTTGAAAAATAACTGTAAGACTAACTTTAAAAAACTGTTCTACCTTTTATGAACACCTAGTATACTTTTTATCTATCTTTTTTCCTAGTGTCCTAGAGAACAAAACACACAAAGCCAATTCATTGTTTTTCATGTGTCTGGTAAACACTATTTTTTATTTGTGAATGTTTTAGTTTTTTTTTTTTATCTGTTAACACTAGATGCTTTCACTTGCATGAGCATACTGTCTCCCCTCCCCTGCATCAGCTCTTAATTTATGAAGTGCAAAAGCTCCTAGAAGCACTGCTACTTTTTGCTGGTGAGAATGAGTGAAAGTATTAGATATGCCTTTTTTCAACATAGTTGGTGTATAAAGAAAAGTACGTCGTTTCAACTTACATGAAATCGTATATTTACATGTTGGGGAGGAGAGAACCCCTGTAACCATTTCCATTATATTTCCTTAGGACTGTTTTTGAGAGGAAGATCAGTAGGCTAGCATTGTTAGTATTTATTTCTATTTGGGAAGGACATGTATTCTTATTAAAATGAGCATAAAGTTAAAAGGACTCTGATCTTGGCTAGGTTACTTTGTTGTCCTGACATGAATGATTTCTCCTTTGGGCCTAGCCTTAAAGCTATGTGAAAGCCAAAGGCTAGGCTGAATGCCACATGCATTCACAGGCTCTGAATCAACATTACTCCAATTCTTCCTCTTGGTACCATATTTTTCTAAGTACCGTAATATAACCAAAATAATTGTTTGCAAATAGTAAAGGAATCGAGATACTTATGTATTCTGTGACTTTTTTTTTTTTCCTGTTATAACTTCACATGTTTCAGCAAAATGGAATCTCGGTTTTATGCTGAGGAGAAAAATGTGTAAATTTGAGATTCTTCTATTAATATTAAACTCTCAGGACTTTATATGATTGCCACTTTTTGGTTTATATTTATTGCTTTCAGTGTCCCTATATATTTTTCAGAACATGTCAAGGTGCTAAATCTTTCCAGTCTGACATGTAAGCCAGTTTATGTATGTTTATATTTGAACCCTGTGTTGAGACAGCTTTGTGACCTACAACCTCATTCTAATCTCAAATGTATGACTCGCATCTCAAATTCAAACATATTAGCTGAGGGTTTTCTTAAGGATAGTTGCAAATGGATTTTAAATACCTGAGCTTGTCTTGTAGTTTGAAGTCTTTTTTAAAATTAAACAATGCATTTTGGAAATGGATTTTCCTGCTCCCTTCAACACAGCCCTTTGCCACATGCACTCTACAGAGCTCATTCTGGGATTTAGGGTCATTTACTGTGTTTCTGTGTATAAAATTTTGAGCCATCTGTAGAAGAAACCAAAGCTAAAACTAAAGATCCCACCTCCTGTTCCCCAAATTAGAATTCTGTAGCAGTGTGCATGTAAATATGTGCAGATAAGTAGTAATTTATTTCAGACTCTTCTTTTGCTCCTGGCCTCCCTATCTCTAACCCCTTCTATTCTGTTTTGTGTCTCCCAGAAGGTACTCTGTCTTGGTATGCTGCAGGTTATCTGAGAGCCTCCTCTGAAGGATTCATTTTACGAGTACGTTGTGTAGGCTACATGTATGCAAGTGTGCTAATAATGACAGGTGTGACTTCTTGCTTTATTCAGCGCCTCTAATACTTAGTCTGTTTAGCATATGAAAGTGGTCTGAAGTGTTAAAAGGAAAATGGATTGTCATAGAAGAACAGAGAGATGTTGCTATACTAGTGTTTGTTCTCTTCTGACTCTCTTGCTCAATATCTGTAAAGTTTTTAGCTAAATGCTTATGGAAGAACTTTTTTCCACAAGATTGGTTTCGAAATATCATTACTTGTAGTAGTTATAGAGTAGCCAGTACAACAAAAATAGAGGTGCTGTGACATATAGAACGGAAATGGGAGAAAGATAGGTCCCATTCAGGCAAACTCCAAGAGACAATTCTTCCTAATTAATCATGATTAAAGTAATAATATGCTATTTTTTTTAAAGAAAAATTGTTTTATGCTGTTTCTTTTGAGTGGTGAAGGGTAAATGATGTTGAATAAGGGATGATAATGTTGAGGAATGCTTCCAGTTGTTTCTTTCTAGCATACGTACTCAGCGTAAAAAAATGTGTGGTGTGTATGACAGTTTACATGTGATCACAGCCTTCTTTTGTTTGAAATTCTTCTGCCTGCTCCGCAGCGTAGTTATTTGCTGGTAACTGCCCTCTTCTTTACATCTTTCTGTACTTTCACGCTGTTTTTGTATTTCTTCTTTCTCTGTCCTTAGATGCATGTAATATTTATATGTGACTTGTTTTCCAGGTTTGTGAATGCAGCTCCCTTATGTGTCTTGCCATCCTTTACTGAGGCAGTGTACGTGTGGACTTTGGAACTATTTATTTGAATCCATGATGAAGTCTTGCACTTAGTAGATGTGGTATTGAGGACAAGCATTGCAACAAACATGTATTCTTGGTGATAGTTCATGGTATGAAAATCTATTCAGTTTGACAGAGGGACAAGCGATGTTGAAGAAGTCCTCAGTTATCAGTGATCTTATTCTAGGACGGTTTCCACTTCTCTGGTTTAATCACTTGCTCAGTGTTTCCTCAAGATGTAGAGTGAGAGTGTTACATTGGTACTCATTTAAAATGTAGATTCATAAATGTCAAACAGTCTTTGATTCCTGTGGAGAAACTGAAACCATATTTTCTTTACCAAGAAAAGGCTATTTAATCCAAAGTGCTCCCCAAAAGATATTTAACTGTTTGGGTAAACACAGAATAATTATTTATTTATTTTTGTCGCTTAGACACAGGCAAAATTATTTATGATCTAAATACTAATTTCTTTATTTAGACCCTGTTATACAGTTTAGTGTATTCTGATAACCTTGCAATAGGATAACACTGACAACTGCTGTTTCTTATAGGACTCTTTAATATAGTTTAATGAGTGTTATGAGGTTTTTTTGCAATATGAAATCAGCATGTTGCATTTTTAAGTTGAGTTTCAAGTTATACTGTGTACAATATTCCATTATTTATAGTGTGTGTAGTCAGAATACACACTATGCATGTGCATTACAGTGCAATAATTAGCATATAATTTTCAACGTTTCAATGAACTTTTGTCATAAAATTTAAGGAGATTTTAATTGCTAGTAATCAGGATTGCATGTTAATAGGCTGTAGATAATTAGGAAACCATTTGCATTTCTCTTCCCACAAATTTCCATAGTATTTAGAACCTCACTTAATACATAACTTTTTCTCAAGAGGGTTGAATAATCTTATTTAGTCACAGTAATAATAGATACCCATTTTTTTTTTCTTAGGTTTTTCTTTCAATTCTAGTGATTTTGAAAGGATTATACCTTTGGTCAGATTTAATGATACTGGATGTACAGTATTTTCACTCTGACTTATAATAGAGTAGAACAAACTCAGTTCCTTCAATAATAGTAACATTGACTGTAAATTTGTATTTCTGTATGGTGATGAAGATCTTTCTATTTCAGTTGCTCCAAATGTTGGGAAAAACATTTAGCAAATTAGTATGTGCCCAGAAAAATTCTGTTCCTGATGTATTTGTGAATCTAGTGCTGGAGAGCTAGGCTGTCTAATGTTTGTGGTACACAAAAGAAAAACTTCTTTGTCTTCCGCCTCTGAAACGGTTTAACTAGAAGAAAGAGTCTGTAGTATTGTCACCACTTGATTTATTAAGGTGTTTTGGATAAAGATGTATTGGTAGAAGTTGTGCATATTTATGAAGCAAAGAGTAAAGATGTAAAATTGAAATAATTAAGGCAGCTGTTTGTTTGGTGTAAGGCAAACAGAGATACATCTAATGGTTTTAATGTTCATGAAGGAAAAAAGTAATAGACCATTACAAGGTTGGCAATTATAATAACACCTGAATTCATTAACAGTGGATGGGACAGAAGCCACCTCTTGAGGTTTTGTATGAAATGTTTAAAAGGACTGTAGAAAATTGATTATACAAGGAGAAATTACATTAAACTATTAATGCTATAAGTGTATTAATTTTACAATATATTCAAGTATATTTGGGGAAGTGATCATAAAAGATAAATTTGGATAAGTAAAGCATTCAGAGAATTGTGTAAGAGAATGAATCCAGTGCTAGAAGAAAGTCAGATCATAGTAGCTACTATTCAGCTTTGTACTTTTTACTGTGGGCTGCTACTGGAAAAAGGGAAAGGCTTCCGCAAAAATAATACAAATCTATACTGTTCTTGTAAGAGAAAAGGTTTGTGCCCAATATCAAGAATTTTAAATAAAGGATTAAGTAACTCAATATGAGATGGCTGTTAGTGTGTTCTACTGTATCACTGTGTGTTGCAAGCCAAACTGGGAGAAAAATTAAATAGCTGATGACAGAAGTCTGTGAAATTTTAGCACTGGGCTTCCAGAGGAGTTATATTTAATTTCTCTGTTATATGGATTAATTGCATTTATCATTCTGTTAGTTAAAAAAATATATTATGAATAGCTGACATAATGTTGTATGTATATAGTTAGGTTGGACAACGATGAAAGTATTTTGGAATAAAAATGATAAGCAAGTGAAATTAGATAGATTTCCCTTCCATTTTACAGATGTAATCAACATTTTCTACCTTTTCTTTGTTAAATAGAGCAGAAAGACTATGTTACTTTTGCTGTAGTGTGCTATTAGGACAACTGTAGTTTGAAATGGATGGAATGTTCCTGCATGTGTATGTATCTCATTTTGCTTCATTTGTAAAACCAGACCAAGTATCTGTCTGGTGAGACTTGTATGAAGGATAAAAAAAAGAAAAACTTTGAAGGAGAAATGTTGAGACTAACTTGTCAGCGCTGAATTGACTTGGTTTCCAGATTTTCTTCCGTTCCCCTTTATCTGTCCATTCCAGTCAGTAGAAGAGGTGATTTTTTTATTTTATAACATTTCCAGCATAGGATTTATTCTGATCTATTTCATGCCATTCCCTGCTTAGGAGAAAACACTAGGAAATTTGATATTACTTAAAGTAAGTCAATATGGTAGCACTGCAAGGTGTTTAGCAGATTTTATGGAGGAGTTGGAATCCACTGTATTACAGTGTATTACAGTTACATTTTTAGTTTCTTCAAAGCATTATCTTAGCAATAAGGAGTATATTCCAAAAGACAAAGAACAATTATTTAATTATTGACATCATCACACTCTTGAAATCTCAACCACAAGCGTCAGTGGATGTAGCAAACACATTTCTAAAGATCAAAGTTTCACTAGGCACAGATGCAATGTCCTCATGCAGAATCACAGAATCATTGATAGCTTTAAAAATATACTTACCCAGCACATTGCTTGCAAATTGAGAAGCTTCAATATTAGGCTATTTTCATCACAGTCTTAGAGCATTAGTGCCCGATGAGTTTGAAAAAAAGATAGTGAATACAGAATTAAAACAACAGACCCTAAAAAACTGTTTGGGGCTGCTGTGCATACATGGGAATATTTTAGAAGCTACCTCTTATTCTTTGACATAACTTACACAGCTTGATATGTCAACAAAGGCTTCTAGGCTTTACTTGAAGTTGGAGGTTTTTGCTTTATAATCTGGTACCAGGAATACACAGGCAGTCTGAAGGATACTGTTTTAAAAACACACTGGGCAAAACATGGAATGTAGCTGCGTTTGGAGTACTGTATCAACCCTGTAAGAATGTGGACAGGAGGAGAATTTTGCTGTCTGGTTCAAGTGAAATGTAAAAGCCATGACACTTGGTGTTAAAGCTACTTGGAATTTTCAAGCTGAACCTCTTTCTATTGGAATTGTTGCTTCTTGGACTAGAAACTTGCTAATAAAAGAATGCTAATGGGATTTTTAAATTTTTTTTTTTTGGTACAAACAGCAACAATGAAGCATGTTAATGATTTAATGTAACATACAGTTTCTGTACGTTAAGAACGGAATGTTTCTTTTGGTTTTGAAATAGGTTCTTAATGTTTTTCAAATAACAGGTGAAGGAGGTACCAAGAAAACTTGATTGAATTCAGTGTTTTGAACAGAATTTTTTAAACATAATTTTATTTTGCACAAAATGTTCATTTTTTTAAAAGTCTGATTGAATTCCAGAAATTTCTGGAATTCTTGAAGTAAAATTAAAAAAAAAAAAAACGACTTGTTTCTGCCAATTTTAAGTAATGACTGGTTGTAAAAGATTTCAGTAATTTATTTAGCACTCCAGTTACAATTCCTTGGGGTGACAATGAGAAAAATATTAATAAAACCTATTTTACATCCCAAACAGCTTGCAAATGAAGTTAAAACAGATCAGACGATAATTGAGGCCCACTTGGATACCCAGTTCATGCAGCTGTGTTAGATGTACATTTTAAAAGCATCAACTCATTCTTTTTTTTCTTGGGTTGACTGTTTATGAAAGCCTGAAAAGTAGACATGCTTAGAGATTAATTGCTCAAAATTATTTCTGTGTTTTGCATTGGGCTTTGGAGGAACATATAAAGATGACTTAAAAGTAAATAAATCAGATTTTAAAAAATCTTTTGCAGTAATAATCATAGGATGTGTCTTATATTGATTGCTAATTCAAGCTTTTTATTAAAAGTGTTTGAAACTTGTCAGTATTATTTTGAACTCATCACAAATTGACCTGAAAGTTTATAATTCTGACAAATCTCAAATATTCCCTACCCACCCGCCCAGCCCCCCTCACCCTGAGGGTTTTTTTATTGCTTGTGAACAGGCTGGTGGAAGAGCAGGATTTGCACTTAATTTCTCTTCACTAGATCTGTGTATTCCATATACATGTAGGTTATAGCATGACTACTGAAATGTTTTTCCAAACTATTAAATAATAGCCTCAAAAATTTTGCCTGTATATAACCTTTTACCTATAGGCCTTTGCCTGTCACACTATACCTATTAACACGGGTGAGACAGTGATTAGAAGAGAGATAATTGAGTCTCTCCAGCCTGCAGTGATCGCAGCTGTTGCTGACGTTCTTGTCCTTTGCCCATCATACCTTTCCCCTGCCAGAGTAGAGGTGGTCTGCTGCATGCTGAGCAGATGTTTCTCCTTTGCATAGTTATCTTTTGAGTGCCTTTATATACAAAAATCAGATTGCACTGCTACTGTCACTTTTATCTGATGAGAGGAAATCCCAGACGAATGAAGCTGGTTTTCTTTTCAGGCAGCTAAGCAGTGTTGCTCAGGGGCATGTTCTCTTTCCTTGCTTCTGTTGCTGCTCACTGTAAATGTTTTCTTTCTGGCATGTTTCTTCTTTAATCCCTCTTTCCCTCTTTGACCCATATCCTTAATCCCATTGGGTTTCTTTTGAACTTGGTTATTTCTTAGTCTTCTGATACATCTGTCTGCTGTAACTACGAATCGTTTGCCAACACCACATTTTCATCATATTCCCTGCATATCTTTTTCCTCCCACAGTTTGTATTAGAGTACTTGAAGAGGTACAGGGAAACTTTCTGGGACTGGTCATTCTTCAACTCTGTGATACTGTGTCATTTTTTACTTCTATTTTTTTTCTTCGTATCTTTTCCTATTTTTAGTGTTCTCTTTCCTTTCTTTATTTGTCCAACTTTCTTGTGCAATTGATCATTACTCTCTTTAACAAGTAGAAAACTGTAATGAGAGTATCTGAGATTATATAGGTAATATGGTTCTATATGTTAAATTCACCAAATACACTAATTTAAAATGTCCACTTTCTATGTGTCTGAAATGATTAATTTCTCTATTGCTGTGTAATAAAAAAGATTTCTTTCTTCCCTGATTTTCCTGGTAAGCTCTTACAAAAGTAGAAGTTGTTTATCATATCTTGTAGAATTCTTCTATGCAAATAGCCATCATTTCTTCTTTCTGGTAGCTGTTATTTCCACTTATTGCATGTGTATAATTAGAGGAGGAGAACTTTGGAAAAAAAATGCAAGTGTGATATTTTTGAGATTACATTATCTTTGTGATGCAGGAATTTGCTCAGTGGTGTCATTTTCAGCTGACTTTTCACACAAAGGATCTTCGAAAGTAATTGTAAACACAGTCCAGTGCTCCAGTCTATAGAGATTAGCCCACTTGAAAAATAGTCTTTTTGTTATTGGAAGTAGGCATATGGCTATGAACTCTAACTGAATTATTTTACTCTGGGTACTTTCTTGTTTGTGGAGTAGGTGTAGGTAACATGGAAAAATAAACCGGTTCATTTCTGAGTTCGTGTTTGCCCGTCCTGGTAACGCAGTGATTCAGCAAATACAAAAGAAGTGATGGTCAAGGATATCAGAGTAAGTGGTTAGGACCTGCTATACTCTGTTGTATACCGTATGCTGTGTTTCAAGGAGATAGGCGTTGATTTAGATTTCAGGACTAGTCTTTCATCCCTCTCTCTCTCCAGATTGCTAAAACACGTTTAGCTATGATCTGTGCATGCTCAGTCCTACTGTTAGTCTAGGTTTGCACAGTGGAGTATTTAGGTATTTTCATCTGCTTCATTTGATTGCTAGTGCTAGGTCTTTCCATTTGGGAACTTTTTTATTTATTTATTTTTCATACATGAAATAAAACGTGTACTTCTAGTAACAGTCTTGATGGTGTTAAAGGATGTTGCAATTCATTGATATAATATATATGAATTGCAGATACAGTTTATGTTAATAAGATAAGTTACTGCTGAGGAGCATAAACATGCAAGCAAGCTGTTAACATCATATTCTATTCAATTTTGTCATATAAATCTCTTATTACCTACACATATGAAGGACTGGCCAAACCATAAATAGAGCATCAGATAAAAGCTTGAGTACCAGCCAGAACATGAGGTGGATGTTTCCTATGCAGCGCCGGAGTGGCTCCTTTTTTCATGTAAGGTAGACTACAGTAGTGTTCCCCAAAAGAGTATTTCCTCATGAGTTGACTACTGCATTCAAGAGAGGACAGCCGGAAATTGAGGGATGTGTGGGCTTCTGCTGTTCCATTAAGGGGGTGCCTTTACACAGTATATATGCCCTTGAGTTTCTTCTTCTTTAGTGAATACAAACTGCTTTGACTGGGAAATAGAGGCTGACTAGCTTTCTCCTTATTGTAGATATGTTGAAGCTTAATCTTTATCCGTTGTCATTTTAGTCCCCCTGGTAGCACTGCTTATTTATTTAAATATTTTCCTATTTTCATGCCCAAACACAATTTTCCTTCAATTTCCACCTTTTAACATGCAAAAGTTTGAAAACTCTCTATAGGTTTGCTTTTTAATAAATGCCAACATGAAATACTAGTTCAAATGCAACTGGTCTTCTACTTGCGTAACTTCAACTAACCAACAGTCGCTAAAAAAAAAAAAAATCAGCTTAAAACTATTTAGGTTCTGTGCATTCAGAGGATCTATTCTCACTGGTTTAGTTGATTTTATTTTGCTTTTTTATTCTCCATTACTCATATAGCTCATCTTGCTAAAACTATGCTGAATTTTTAGATGGTGAACAGCAGCAGGAAGCCCTTAATGTTATAATGCTAAAGCCAAAAGTAAAAGTGGTCAATAAAAGAGATATTTTTTTGAGTAAAATTTTGCAAAAAAAATCAGAAATATCATGGGGTTTAGATGGCTTTCATGCTGGTTTCCTTAGTTTTTTTCATATGCTGTGAAAAGATATCACAGTAAGCTTATATTACATATATACAATTATAATTGTGTTATTTTTGTGACTAAATTTGGCAGAAAACTTTGTGGAAGTAAAACCAGCTTCCAGTACAGCAAGGGATAGTGTTATTTGAGGTATTTTTTGATAATCTAGGACTTGGTATCTTGAAAGATCAACCATGTTAGATAGTTTGGGATAGTAATCCTAAAAGAATGGCATGCATTACTTAAGTTCCACTGTTTTAAATAGTGACAGTGTCAGGAAAGATTTCTTTAAATGAATGAAGTTTATACAGGACATGCCATCTATAGTATAACTGAATAAACATTGATTCTAACCTTTATTCATGAAAGACGGTAATCTCAGGCTAATGCCGCACTTAACTCTGTACTTTCAAAATGATTTGCCTGATCTGATAAATTATGCAGTCTTTTATTTTGACCTTGTAACCTTGTAGAGTTTACTCAAACTGACTCCATAGTATTTGCCACATTAGCAGTATAATGGCTGTAACCACTTCTTGTACTACAGTTCATTCCACAGCAAAAGGTAAACACTGGGCCATGAAAATTTATTGATTCAATTACATGATATACACATAGTACCATTTGAAAAGTGTTTTGGGGATTAAGTCATTACATATCTTCTGTTTGGTCAAAAATCTGAAATATATAAACAAGGAAGCAAGCAACTATTTAGAAATATAAACTCTTACTTTTACTGTATGGTAGAATGTGCTGTTAGACATCATTCTAAAAGTTGTTTAGGTCAAAGAACAAGCCAGACATTGAATGCTCATGCCTTTCTTCCTGACCAAGGTAACTTTTGCTGTCAGTTGATTCTGCAAGTATGTTACAATTTACTATGTAAATGATTTTTGTGTTCAGGGTATGTTATTCTTTGTGTAAGAGTCTGGGCTTTGCAGTTTTCTGTTTGAACATAACTGATGACAGTACAAGTTTTTCTTCCTTAAACTGCAGATGGCAAGGCTTCAAAAAAAAAAGAAAAAAAAAAAAGTAAATTGGTTGAAGCATACTGTCATTACATGACATCATTAATTTGTTTCATACTGTGTGGCCAATTTTGTTTGAGCTAACTATGATTTTAAATCTAACATAATATGTTTTTATCTTGCATTGGAGTATCTGATGCCTTTATCTGCTCAAACAGGAGCGGGGATATTTTGATAAAATTTAAAGACAAAATACAAAAATAGTTGTATTTAATTTATCTCTTATTGTACTGACTTTGAGTTTATAATGTAGGCAAGCAAATTCTGCACAACCTCTTCTAAATTATGCAATGGCACAATAGTATTAAATATATGTATAATTATGAGGCATTTAATATATTTCAAAATTATCTGAAACAGGCCACTAAAGATTTAGGATGCGAGTGAAAAGGAGAATATGAAGAAATTGTTAAGGGGAAAAAAAAAAAAAGCTTAGCTCAGAATTAAAACTGGTTATTTTCCTTATTTCTAGTTCTTTTGTCTTTTGCACTCCATCTTCCCCCCCCAGGTGTATGCATTAGAAAATGATTAATATACCCATCTTTGAGGAGGTATTTGCATTTGCTCTAGCTAATGCAAACAGGACATTGCCAGGAATGGCACTTGAGAAATGGAGTGAAAATACCCAAATTATGTCAATGCTTTATGTAGACGTAATTTTGGAGATATCCTTACTCTCATGCATTCAGAACATGTTTGGGAGAACAAAGACAAAGAAGGTTGTTTTCTTCAGAGTGGTTGAGGTAAAATACATTTATGTTACATAATGCAGTCTGTTGGCCCTGCTGATTATCTCATGTCTTGCATTGAAGAGTTTTCCATTTTACACAAAGAGTTCTTCTCTTGAGTTTGTTCACTGAGTGCTCTTGGTCAAGGTAAATGATGTTGCCACTGATTCAACTGCAGCTCTGGCAGAATGGATAAAGTTGCTTTATGGAGAAGTGTGATAACTATGACTGATTAGAACACTAATATTTCAGAGGTAATTAGGAAACTGGAGAGGGGAAAATGAGTGGTATGTGGAATTCCTGGTGTCTGATTAGCACATATGTTGGCTTCAAATAACCTAGTAAAAGGCAAACAAAAACTAGTGAATGACAACATAAAAGACCATTTCCTCACTACAGTGCCTCCACTACTCAACTCCATGGTACAATTTTAGATTTTGGAAAGAAATGTCAGGAAAAGAGGGAAGAGGAAGTGTGTAAAGTCATTCCCTTCTTGGTTGGAAGGGACATGAAGATGGCCAGAAGGACTCTTGACCAGGAGGAGAACGGGGGACAGGAAAAGGGGGCTGAAAATAACAGAGGGCTCTGGAAACGAAGAGCTGAAGCTGCTGAAAGCAGTGGCTTCAGATAAAGGTGAGGTAAAGGATACCTATATCCCATAAATACTTACAGAACCGCCCCTGAGGGAAGGGGAGGAAGGAAAACTATCTACTTTTGGGGTTATAATACTTTAATGTTTAAAATTGTTCTAGTTATGCAGGTATAAACTGTATATTAGCCTGAAGATGCAGCTGTAAACTTCTGTGAGATAAGGCTAGAGACTAACTTGACATATAAATGTTTTTTTGTATTGTTTTTGCTGTACTGCAATCCTGACTGTATTTAGGTCAGTGATACTATTGGGAGGTCTGTTAGGACAGAGTTTCTCTGTGAATCTCAGATGGGATTGTAAGGGTGCTGGCCTGTTAAAGTGTGTGGGAGAAGGGTCACGACAGTTCAACTGCAGTTCTCAAGTTCTGAGTATCACGCAGAGATGCCTGTCCTGGTTTGACCCTTCTGAAGAAAGTTGCTGTACAAATTTGTTTTAAGAAATGCAGCATGCAAAGATCAGGATGGCTGCAGACAGCTGCTCCCTTAAACAGGCGGGCAGGGTTCTATGATAAAATTCACCCAACCATAAGCTTATCTTCTTTCATAAAGCTGGTGTTTTGGTGGTGATTTCTACAGAATCTAGACTGCCTGTGATTTTCTGGGTGATAGCTAATTTGTATTATTTTCTGCCTTTTCTGTTTTCTGCCCTTGTTTTTTTTCTGCCTCTCCAATGGGGGGAGCACATGTAGGCAGATGCATCTACTCCCTGCCCCAATTTCTTATGGTAACAGAGTTGTTAAAGTTATGAAGTCAAGAGCTCAAAAGTTTGGTGAGAGTCAGAACTTACATTACTTATTCAAACATATTTTGGTCCTGCACGTATTGTGAAGCAGTTTTTAATTGGAGAATTTCATACTGTTGCTCTTGGGGGACCATTGTAACATTTAGTGCCTAGAATGACAACTGCTAAGCAGCTATTCAAATGTTGTTTGTACTTGGATTTCAGTCAGTAGTGCAGTTCTTTCTTGCTGAGGTAAAATTTTCTTCTTCACTTAAAGTTTTATTTTGTTCCTAACACTGAAGTAGATTTATATTCTATACTGAATATAGAAGCCTGTGGGCCTTTCGAGAGTGCTTCTGTTATAGCATCTGACTTCACAAGCCTTCAGAACAATTTTTTGCAGTGACACATAATTATTCCCATTTTACAGATGGCAAACTGGGGCACAGAAGAGATTAAAGTTGTAAGTGTCCTCTTCCAGGTTTTCAAATTACCTGGCCATAGCACACTGTTTTTAAAGAGTGAAGCCTCTATTCATTTCCAGTGTTGCTCTGGATACTCAGCAATTCTTTAGTTTGGAGTCCAAGGTTTCATACTTGGTACTGAGAAAATAAGAAACAGAGTATCAGTGATCACCTGTGAGAAGTCAGGTGAGATGCTCAGTGTCATCTGGGTTCTCCACTGACTCTGTTGCTCTTCTCTGAAGACTGAAGTGTCACCTTTTTCAGCTATCTTCTCTTTTTTGTGCCTTCAGATGTCTGCAACAAAAGGGGATCATCCATCCATGTAGCAAAGGGAATTGTCCTTTGCAGTGAAGGACTGTGGAGATTTAAGGACAAGTGTTATAAGTGTGGTTGTACTGGAGAAGCAGTACCTGAGTGTGAGATAAATTTGGGATGTAACAAAATCCTCTCTTGTCATTACGTAAAGCATGGTGTATGTTCAGTATCTAAAGCTGTGATGTGATCAGCAGAAGCTACTGAACCCATCAGAAAAATATGGCTCTATTAGGATTGGATATAAAAACTGATAGACAGAAGAACTGGTAAGCTGTGTGACACAGTATACTTCCTGACATAAGAATAATATGCAGTTAATTTAACTGAATTTTTCACTTTATTGCTTGCTCATACCAAAGACTTGACGTTTTGGAATAGGCATTTCTTTGATGGCTATATGACATTTCAGTGTATATCAATAAATAAATAAATAAAAATTAATGATTATATATAATTTTGTATAAGTATATTTATACAAAATATTTTCGTAAGGGCCCTTAAATACTTAAGAGCTGTTTAAGTCTCAAGATTTAAAACACATTTCAAACTGTCTTTGTTCCTCGTTGATGCAGAAAAGAAAAGTCTGGAACAACACAGTCTGAGCGTTGCTTGGTTGGCTAGATCTTTCCTAGAGTTCATCATTGGTTCCATATGTGTATCTACTGTCTAGCCTTCACGGCGAATTGTACCTTTTATCTTTGGGAAATCTTTAAGCAATTTAACTTTGCTTAGCTTATTGTTCAGTAATAAGGAAATAACATAAGAAAAGTGATTTAAAATGCTGTTTTACATAAAAAATGAAACTACTTATTCATTATATAAATATAGCTCTGTATTACTATTAATTCAATGTCATTGGGTGTGATTGACATAAATAGTTATTATCAGCATGGTTTAGTCTTGAGATAAATGATCTTTCTATCAAGAAACAAAAAATAATTTTTTGGTAAAGAAACGGGATAAACTTTATTTTTGTTTCTTCTAGTACGTTTAGAGCACATAAGTAACAGGTTAAGGGGGAGGAGTAGTCAAAAATATCACAAGTATTTCATATAATTTTCTTGCAACCTTAGCACTTCACCATGGACATTACAAATGACTGATTCTCCTTTAGGTACTGACTTGCTGTAGAATGATGTATGAAATAATATGTGTTTTGCATGTCCTGTTTGTAATGATAAAGGTCATATAGTATCATTTACATAATCTCTAGCCAGAAATGAACTCCAGCAATATCTTCTGTAAAACATATACATTATCTGAGGTTTAAAACTCTCATTATTCATGAAAGTTAATTTTACAGTGGGTGTGAATGATCTATCTTATGGCTGCTTTTTTGATCATTCTATAAAATAATATGGAGCAAAGCCTGCACAAATAGCAGGAAAACCAGTAAAGAGTGATGCATTTGCTTGACTCTGTGTATACCCGATTGGATCTTGATTGATGGCAATCATTTGTCTTTGTCAAAAAAAGGAGAAAAATTCAGACATTGAAATAAGAGTGCTATCAAACTTTCTACAATGGCAGAAAGATTCTATTAATGTAGCCTGAGAGTATTAACTGTCTCTGCTAGAAAATGATAAAGAATGTTAATTTTTTTCCTTGAGCATGTTTAAGTGTAAACTGCATTATTTTGTCTATGGGGGAAGACTAAAAGGGGCATGCTACAGATTTATGGCATGATGGCATTGGAATTAAAAAAAAAAAAAAAAAAAAAAGGAGGAGAAACAAAAAGCCAAATACAAGAGTTTAATCCTTCTGATTATGATTTCACAACAAAACAATAAAAGTTTAAGTAGCATAGTGTCGTAAAATCCTTAATGCTGCATTCCAATTGATATTGAAGCTTTGAAGACTAACTTCAAAGGAGGGTGAACAAGAGCAAAAAATAGATATAAAATAAACAAAAAAAAACTACAAGCTCGGTTTTAGAAGTCTTTTTGTATGTCAGATCTAGGAATATCGACCCGTTACTTGAATGGACTTTAAGGCAACTTCCTTATTAATGATACTTAGAAACACAAAGCATATGCTTGTGGGTAATAGTGTATTTAAGGGAAAAAACGCTATTTCACAGAACAGTAGTGCTAGCAATGCAAGAATATATTTTCTTTTTAAGTAAAGGAACATATAATTTTATATATAAACAACCCAACCAAACAACAACAACAGAAAATCCAAACACCAAACCACCAAAACTCCGAAGTATTAATCACTGGATTTATGCTGTTTGTATCTGTGGATTTTATTATACATCTCTTATGGTCTCTGGTTCTAAATAGCAGTGTTAAAGTTTGATTACTGAAACAATATTTTCTAAATTATGAACACAGCGAACAGCCTCCATGACTACTCTCTCTACCCTAATAAGGCAAATATTTTTTGTTCCTAAACTTTTAAAGAGTAAGAAAACTGTAGCATTCAACTTTGATGTTCACTAGTCCTTGATGCACCCTTAAAAATAAATATCTGAGAGACTGTCATTTTAAGGACAGCTGAAAACAGCCATTTCAAAACCGGGAACCAGGAACTGCAGTTCTAATGGCCATACTACTGTCCTTTGTTGCCTTCATTAAGTAATTTTCAAGGTTTGTTTATTTTTTTTTAATTTGGTTTTGTTTTTTGTTTTGGTTTGGTTTTTTTGTTTGTTTTTTGGTTTTTTTTTTTTTTTTTTTTTAACTATTTCTGCATTGTGTTCCTAAAAACATTTTCTAGCTTTGCGTTACTTCAGTGTGTGTCTGAATATGGCAGCGGGCTCCTTATTCAAACATTTAAAGGGCAGTATAAACACAGTGTTATCTGTCCTTGCTTAAAGACCCTTGTATTGGTGACATTAAAAAGTTCACAGTTTTGGATGGATTCATTTGATAACTTTCATGAAGCTGTTGCTACTCCTGCTGAAGATGCTAAGATGTGATTTTAGCTGGGGGGCGATGGTGGTGTATTTATTTATTTTTTTTTTTTTTTTAATGGCAAGGTAGATGAGACATGATTTATGTGATTGAGATCTTTTCTTTTTTAATGAGCAGCTGCAAGATTACTTCATGACAGGGAAATTTTGGAAGTAGAAACACTATGTATTGATATGTACATATACGAGCTACTTCACCCCCTCTTTTCAGAAACATAACAAATGAGCACCAGACTAATATTGTAGGACAGTATTAAGATTCTAAGGTCAAATTTTCAGGGAGCAATAGAATCAGAATCACCTGTAAAGTCCTAATAAGGACAATATAGAAGAAATATTCTCTTCCTTCCCCTGCCTCCCCAGCCACCTTTCTGCTCTTGCCTGTCTGCATTTTCTGGCACCATTAATTCTTCATCAGATTTGTTTTTTGACCTTTTCTTGCTTTTCCTAGGTTTTTGTCCTAGCCAGACCTGGTTTTGTGCCACCCCTTCTCTAATCTGCTTCTTGTCCTACCACTTGCCCACTCTGTCCTCTTTTCTCTGCATGATCACCAACAGATCATGTATGTATAATCCCTCCCCTCTCACATTTTTATCTTCCACGGCTTCCACATCTAGAAGCTTTCTTTCTTGCCTCACAGGCTCTTCTATATCTGAATGAAATAATTTCCTCCTTTGTGCTGCTCATGTTGTTGTGGACGTAGAGAGCAATGGTGAAAGACAGCTGCAACTTTCTTTGTCCCAGTGTCTCTCAATCTTTCTTGACTAGCCATTTTATAAAAAGTTGAGATATTTGTTTTGATTGTTTTTTTTTTTTTTAAAGAAAGTAGATAAAATTCTGGATTAGAGGAATTGTTCTCTGCTGGTCTGTGGGAATAATTCATGTTTGTCATGGACAGGAACTAAGACCATTCTCAGTGGGTTTGATGCACATGAGGACACAATCTGGGCATATGAGAAGTGTGATGGGGGCAATCTGAAAGGCATGGCCTGGGGAAGGATGGGCAGCATCTTCAAAGGTGGTTCACCATTAGCAAACACCTACTGATTGTATGTAGACAGTGAACTTCCAAAGCCTTTAGCATGGCCATATTTGACTACTTTGTACAGAGATAATCAATAAATACTTCAGACAACAGCTTCTGTGTGGAAAAAATAAAGTTCTGTTGGCATAGCTAAATTTGACTTGAAATTTTATTACAAATTATTAAAATAGAGTAAACAGAAATTGCAATAATACCGTAGAAGACTTTTGGTGAAGTAGAATTAGCTACAATCCTGTTTCTTATGAAGCATTGAAAAGCCGTTGAATCCGTATCGCAGAATAAATTCAGCCAAAGAACCTGTTGCATTTATTAATGTGTTAATTTCTCATCCCGAAATCCCATACAATGTGCTGTAAACTCTGTGATGATTGTCAGTCTGTCTCTTCTACTCTCACTGCCCCCTTCCCTCATGGGAATTTTTGGGGGAAAATACCATCTTGCAGCGATTAGTATCAAAGATTGGCTACTTCTATCATATGGTTTGGTAAGTAATCCGTAGCTATTGCTGTGATTTGCTGCTTGCCTATATAACTTCACACATGTATTTCATTTCCAAAGTTTAGCAAAGTTATTCCCTATAAAGAGGGTGAAAGTCTAGATGAAAGCCATCCCTTTTGAGAAAACTATATTCTCTATCCCTCTTAGTGACTAGTACAACAAAGTAAATTTTAATGGTGCATGATACTGAAAATGAATCCTGTGACCTTGAGAAGTTGTAGCAAAAGATCAGGTTTTATTTGAGTCCTTTTTGCCATTGTTTTCATTACTGTATTTTTAATTTTTAGTTGAAAAATGTAGTACAAGTAGCTGTGTATATATTCAGTATTTGACAGTCCAAATTAAAATTCAGAAGTCACTTTAAAAAAACCCAACAAACTGGTTTTCATGTAAATTAATATTGTTTTATTATTTTCTGGGGCTCTGTTCATTTCATTAATAACTGAATTCACCTTCCTCCCAAAATGAGAGAGAACACTTTGTTTTCTGAAAAGATTGTTTTTACACCAGTGGAAAACTTTTCACTTTATCCTATCCTTGATATCTCTTACAAAATATATGGGCTTTTTATTTTGAAAAAGAAAGTAAAAACATTCAATTTGCATGATGAAATGAAACAGTCTTTTCTGAATTTTGAGTGTCAGTTTGAATTGACTCCTCTGTCAGCAGAGAAGCTAATTGCAAAAAAATATGCTTCTCAATTCTTTTACTATGTTGTTGTGGTTTTTTTTGTTTGTTTGTTTGTTTGGTTTTTTTTTAAGAGTGTTTTCTGTGATGGATTTAAACTTTCTAAACAAGGTTTCTTGGAGAAGTTTTGTTATATACTGTGTCAAAATGTTTGGGTTCTTTACTTTTTTTATCATAGGCCACTGAAAAAAATAAGTTAGCTTAGTTCAGCAAGGATAATACATGATTATTTCTAAAGCTGAATAATGGAGAAAGGTGTGACTTTACAGATAATTACACATGCAGTTTTATACGTGAGGGGAAGATTATGTTCAAGGTAGAAAATGTGCATTGTGATGCAGTGTATCTAAATTATGGTTATAAGTATCTGCACAATAATTTAACAGTGATATGGTCTTAAACAATCTTCTCTGAAGAATTTACATAAAGCAAAAATTAACATCTCCAGCAAAAAAATGTGGGGAATAGTATGGTTGTTAGAGAAATGTTCTGCTCTCACATTTGCATTCCAGATTTTAAATATGCAATTTATAGGTTCTTTTAGGAGTTTCTTTAGTAGCGAAAGGATTTTTCTCTTCAATGTCCCTACTATTGTTTTTCATGAACATTAACAGTATCACATATTATACATATTTATACACACACAGACAGAATTCTGTAGTCCAGAAACTGACGTTTGCCTGTGCCACTTAAAACTCTTTACTTTGGTGCCTGAGTGATGCATTAGAACAGAAATTCACAGAATTAAGCCTGTTGTTTTTCACTGTAGTAATTCTTCCCAAGCTCTGAACTTGGGTGTTGAGGCCACTGATACTTGGGTCAGTTTGAAGTCTGTCTCCCCACTGTGGATGAGTACTTGGAAGAGAAACACATTAGGCGGAAGAAGGAGTATGAATAGACAAACCACATTAGACTCAGGAAATCCCTTGAGCTGAAAATAGTCGGAAACTCTCAGAGTATTAGGGAAGAAGCTGTACATGATCAGTTTGATCTTACTCTTCCTTAAGCCACCACTGATGTTTTTGGATGAAGAATTTGGCGTTAGACTTTTGGTGAGAAAAGGTGCAGGCGTTCCTGTGCTCTTGCTCTCCAGTGGGTGCGTTCACACGGCTCCTCTGCAGGGGTCGGGGAGTCCCTGGGGCGGTTGGGGGTGCTACTGGAGTGATGGGGTTTGGGTGCAGCCCAGTGTGAGTTACCCCAGATTGCACGCTTCTCTCTGATGGGGGCATTTCTTAGCGGTGCTGAGGGGCTGTGGGACCAGGGATTCTCTGCTGCATATTGCTTATCATTTCCAGCTGTGAGTGAGTGTTGTGTCCATTTAATTCTCCTCTGTGATGGGATTTGTTGTGTTGAGAACAACTGCTTATTATTTAGAAAGTTGTTTCAATGCTAGGAAAGAACCTAAAGAGGTATGTTGGTTTTCCTTCTGGTTTTGTTTTTTTTTTATTTTTTTTTTTTCTCACATTTGACTTGAAACTTAGAATTATTGTTGCTGAGATGGCTGGTAAATCTGTTCTAAAAGCGAATAAGAGTAGCTGACTGAAAAGGGAAAAGATGGAAACCTTGTCAGAAGAGGTAATGTCCTCCCTGAAAAAAAACCTTAATTTTCTTTTAGCATGTGTGTCTATGGATGCTAACATTGAGGAGAAAGAAATTGGGGGGGGTTATGATCATTTTTAAATCACTGAAGTGAAAACCAAAACATTTCCTGGTTTGTTGCTTCTTAAGCTTTCATTTTACGGTCTTTGTAATCAATCCTGTTCTATAACATTGAATTTGAATGCTAAAGCTGTTAGTCTTGAGCATAAAGTAAGGATCTGTGGAGGAAAGAATATTGCAATGTCCCTTGTATTGCTCAGTCCAAATATTCATTGCCAAGTTATCTGTTACTAGATTTCTCTCTTAAAATAGCTATAAAAAAGAACTTTACATCTTCTCAATTAGCTGCTTCTGGCATGTCACCATACAAGCTTTTCTCCTAGACTAAGCCCTTGAATTACTATATTAAAGGAACCTTGGGTACTTTAGCGCTCTGATGTTGCTTATGCTTTACTGCAAGTAGTCCTTTGGTAGCTTTTGTAACATGAATAAGGATGGCTTCTGCACTTCTCTTTTGCTAATGTGGCCAGAGGATAGGTGTGATTTTCAGAGGGGGCTAGTAACTATCTTCAGAGCCTTTATGACCCTTGGGACATCAGTGGATCTTGGGAAGCGGTTCAGTAGCTTCAACTAGCTTTGATAGGATGGGTGATTAAAGCTGCAGATATTAAGACAAGCTCAAATTAGCACTGAGTAATCAGTCATGAAATAGTACTGTATTTATCTAAATATAGGATGACAATGGTGAGTGTGCACAGAAAAAACAAGTAAGAAGTACCTCCCTACCTCTTGACGTTGGCCCAACTATTCACTTTCACCTTTCTAAACGGAGACTCCAACCTTTGTTAGCTTATTCTCCCATATCAGTTCCCAATCTTGGCAATGCTTTTGCGACCTGTCTAGACCTTAATGTCTACACCTCAGTGCTGCTTCTCCATCCTCAGCAGCACAGCGTACATACGCTGTTTCACGCCGCGTTCCTGCGGGCGGGTGCGAAGCTCTGTTCTTTACTTTGCCTGCAGGGTCTTGGGGTGAGCTGATAGCAACCACCTTGCAAAGAGCAGTTCACGGGCAGCATCTTCACTTGCACATTGTGTCAGGTAACAGTTTTGAACTTGCCTCTGTGCAGCACCTATTAATTGTGAACATTTTGCCTCCTGGTTCATTGACCACATATAATAGAAGATAAAGTATGTTTTCAGGCTGCTTTTTCCTTCATTTAAAACTTGAGTACATACAGTATTCTCTATGTGATCCAGGAAAGGGTGCTTCATCATAATTCAGTGCTCTGTTTTTATTTTTGGAGGACTTTTGCAAAGCTTTCAAAGGAGAAATATATTTACTAAATTAGACCTTTTTAAAGGTTTTTGAGTCTTGTTGTTGTTTCCTGAGTATACTGTGCTAATATGGTAACAGTTAGGAGTCTTGCTCCATGTGCTTCTTAGTGGTCTTGCTGCCTTGTACTTATTGTTTCCTGTCTCAGAGGGTGATACAATGTTTGCAGTTACTTGAACTCTTTCTTACATATGTTCCTGCAATCATCACACGATTAAGTCATTTTCCAGATTTCTGCCCTCCTCAGATTTTTAAATTCTGAATTAAATCTCTGACAGAAGTGTTAGCCTTTATATCACGCTTGAAGGGTGGTTTTTCTTGGTTTTGGTTGTTTTTTTGTTTTGGTTTGGATTTTTTTAATGTAAGCTTTGATTTTACTTATATCACAGAGTAGAAGTGCAGGTAATGTTGAAGTTGAGTGTCTCTAAGACTTCAGTATCCTAACCTGCAATCCAAATTGATAATACATTTTCCAAGATGTTGTTTAACAGTAGCCAAACATGCTGTGGACCTGAGCAAGTTACCTATTCCCCCAACATAATTTAAAGCAGAGGGACAGTATGTTCAAACTAATTTGTGATTAAGCAAGAGGTTGAAGGGGAGAAATTTCTTATCTCCCCAGGTGCACGCAAACTCTGTCCACAATAAGATAAAATATATATTTTTTTGATATGTAGGCATTTAGAGACCTCAGAGAGGACTTTATTCTCTTTGTTATTCTAGGTTTAAAAAAAAAATAGAAAAAAACATGTGTAAGTAGGCCAGAATTGTTCTATTTCTCATAACTTGGAGGACAGTCTCTTTCCTATCAAAGGAACTAACGGGTTGGTCTCTCTTGAACGGAAAACTACTTTTGCAGGGCTGGTTTGAAGGCAAGTGATCTTTGACAGACCTTACACCACCTTGCAGAGGTTCATTCTGGATTGGAAAACTAGATGTTCTATGTCTCAGTCATTTTTCCTATTCCTCTCTTTGATGCTTGCATTGCTGAGTTAATTTACTTACTAGATACTGATTTTAACTTTTTTTTTGGGGGGGGGGGGGGGAGTGGGGGCGGAATTTTTGAACCATTTGTTTAGACCTTTCTCACAGAGGAGACTGAAAATATATAAACAAAAGAAAAAAAGTTTTAACTTCCTTTAGAAGAACATAGAGCAGAAATGTATTTGCTGAATCAGAGGGGTGCGCTATTAGATTCTTATGGAAGCAAGAAAAGCATCCAGCTGTTGAGAGCTATAAAAAAAAGGATACAGGTTAGCCACAGCTCTTAAAATGCAGATATGTGGGAACATGATTTCATTCTGTTTCTCCTGGAAAAGGTGGCAGTGAAGCAGAAATATTTGGTTCAGGTCAAATTTAAGGAATTGGGGAAAAGCTTTACTGCAATTCCCGTGTTTAATACTTTTGGGGTCAGAACAATATACAATTGAAATAACAGATCTGAGATGTTCTTGTTTTGATCAAAAGTTGTTTTATATATCCAGAAATGGTGAAAGATTATAATCTGAAATTCCAAGATACGGGAAAGAATTAATCTGGGTCATAATATTTCAATGTACTTTATTCCTCACAGAAAATCTGCTGATGCTGTAATTAGTGAGAAAAAACATAGTTCCTTTCTATGTATGTGCTTAAGGTGAAAGCATCAGAGCCAGTAGGAATGGCTAAGGAGCTGTTTTATTTGTCATATATTGTCCGACCTATATTCTTGTATACCATTGTTCATTTTGGCAAGGAAGGGATGACTACATACTGCTGACTAAATGTCCACATTACCAGACAAACAGCAGAAAACCTCCGGTGAGATAGAGCGTACCTATTTTTTGTATATTATGGAAATTATTTTCAATATGAGTAGCGGTTTATGGGATCTGTATGAACTGTAGTTATTTTGAAAAACAAATTATAAGTTGACTGCAATCAGGTGTAGGATGTGTGTGATCTTGAAAGATTTATGAGCAACTAAGCCAAAGCATCAAGTTGCAAATTTGCTATACATTCATTCTTCCATGCCTGAGTCATATCTGAACTAATTTTGCTCAAAGCCAGAAGAAAGTTTTCATGTTAACTTCTGATAGAGAAGTGGAGTGGTTTTCAGTTAATTTATAATTAATCTTGATGGCAATGCAACAAGAATTGAACTGTGTCTTAATGTGACATCTTTTAAAGTGCAGCTTTATTTTACACTGATCAAAATAAGATCAGTCTAAGATAAGATAGTGATTGTAGAATGCATGATTAGTACTGTACCATGTATTTGTGAGCCCTCTTTGAAGTATCAGGGTGCACTGGAATGCCAGCGCTTCAAAGAATGCTGCCTCCAAAAAAGCTGGGGCTGTGTCTAGCCACCAAGGGGTTAATAAAGATCAAAGAAGAGCATACATACACTCATACATAAACAGAACTGTTTATAAACTGGAGGTTAATAACACCATTATCTAGGACAGCGACACCTTAAAGGTGGGCTTGTCTTTACCCTGACATGGTGCTTTATAATGCATAGAGGGAGACTGAAACGTTTCTAGTCAACATATTTTCTGAATTGCTTTTTAAATGAGGAATTCAAAGCTTGTCAATGCAGAAAAGAATCTCTGTGATATCTGAAATTGGCATTGTTTCTCTAGTTTTGTTTTGCATGCTAGTTAGATGGGAATGGATTTTTGGTGTGGTTCAAAACACAGAGATCGGGAGGCTCGCATGGGGAATTGTAGCTGCAGTGTCTAATGGGTGGTTGAGACAAAGAGATAACTATTTATGGTATAAAAGCATGCAAACAACATTTCAACCAGTTTTTTAAATGCAAATCTAAGAATTGCGGATCTGTGCTGTTTGTACTGTCTTGTTTATATGGGGAAAGAGCATGAAACATCTGTTAAGACATGCTTCCCTTACTGACATTGCTATTTTTTTCCTCTACACTGGAAGTACCTTAGGTTTAAACTGTACAAGGGTCCCCTACAACTGTGCAGAGGTCCTCAGTGACACTTCTATGCGAAGTCCATGTAGACATTGTGCCTGAAGTTCATACACTGCTTTTCACATCTATTTCTTCTGAAAGATATACAGAAGAATGTCACTACTTTCTCTTATGCGAACACAAGAAACCACATCCCCCACACCCTCAACCCCTACCTTTTGCTAAAATTCAAGCATAGATAAATGCAAGAGTCCTTTTAGGAGAAAATTCTTTACAAAGTCAAATGTTTTCTTGGAGAAGGGTTAGAAGAAACAAATAAACTATGCTAATTTAATGGATTACATTAATGTTCTGCATAATTGATATTATGCCAGAGAAGTTGTACTCGGTGGCCTTGGGCTTTTGTTGTGACCAGTTCCTGTTACGACAGCAATGGCTGTGGCAGAGATTAAGAGCCTGCCTGTGCATGATGTTTTTTGCTTAAGGGTTCCCAATTATTTCTGTTTGTGGAAGTCTGTATTCTGAAATTATGGAATATGAATGTCCATGTGTGGGGAAAATGAAGATAACATGAGAAGGCACAGACTCTGCTAACATTAAAGTATGATTACATGAAACGTGGTTCATGATTACATGTTCATGATTACATTACATGAACATCCAAGATGTTCTTCCTCATCTTTTCCTTCCTTCCCCTCCCCTGTACATTTCTTTCCCTCATTTTTAGTTGCACAGTTGTTGGTGAGACTGCAGTGTAAACAGGTTGCTAATATAAAACAAAATAAAAACACTGAACCCTAATAAACCAAGATGGTTACTGTGATTCAGTTTAGTGTGGCCACACAAATGCTTACATGAATGCAACTGAGAGAGGGAGGGAGAGTAGAAGATCTTTGACTGGTTTTGCTGTGGAAGAAAATATAGGTAATGTAGGTAGCATTTCTAAAGATCTCAGTGCACTTATCAGGAGTTAATTAATCTTTAATGTTCTGAAATAGATACATTATCAGTGAAGTGCTGTGAAATACACATACTGAGATTGAGATAGAGGGTAGCTGGCCAAGTAATATTTTAGTGGCAACTTTGACTTAATACTAATCAAACATTTTCCTGTGTGCTTTGGTAGTACAGAAAGTTGGGAATCAGATCAGGAACCTGATTTACTGAAAAATAGTCCCCACTGCATCAGTGCTCTGAGTTAGGTCTACCACATGGCAACATGAACACTGGTGCGTGGGATCTCTGCATGAAATGCTGAACTGCTGCTGAGGACTTGCTTGTCAAGTTACACCTTCAGTGTTTGCTTTACCATCATTAAACTCAGTGTTTTGTTTTCCAAAATATGGTAGATATTTCTGACCGTGTTACAAACCAAAAATACATCTGGATGTATCTTTCAGATTAATATTTACAGATATGTTAGCTAATCATATTAAGTGCTCTGGTGTAACTTGTTTTTTAGATCAGTTGTGAAAGCTCATTACAAGAATATTGAAGGGTTTCAGAAAATGTTTTACTTGATAAAAAGCAATTTCAAAAAGCAAGTCAGTTAGAGGAGCAAACCTTGCATTTTATTATTACATGCAAAATATGAGAGATTTTAGTTCATATTATGGACATCCAACTGCATGAAAATGCAATGGATTCCAATTTGCAGGATAAAGCAGTTTTTTACATCGCATGGTACTCTGCAGTCTGCTAGCAGTACTCCATCAAGATTTCTGCAGTATATTCTAGAACTTCAGCACTTTTATCTTTGGATTCACAATCAAATGCTAATGCTTATTGCTTCTTTTTTATGGAGAAAAATGTTTTTGTATCTTTCAGCAGATGTTTGGCTTGAGTTCTTGAAGTATTTTTCATGGAAGCAAAAGTTATCAAGATGTAGAGCAAGAAGTGTTCCTAACTGCAGTAAAATAATCCAGTGTATTTTTTCTTTAAAATTGGGCATCACTATTTGTGTTCTGTAATTGCGCTTTCATGTAATTTAGAAGTAGCACCTGATATTGTGCATTTGATGAGCCATTGCAACCAAAGTGCTGAATAAATTAAAACCAGAAGTTGTGGTAGGCTTGCAGTTAGTGATGGAGAAATTGCAGAGCTACCTTCTTCCGAGTTTCCTTTCAAATTTATACAGTTGTTACTGATGAATAAGTGGTGTTGCCACTCTGTTTGGTTGTTTATGAAACTAATTTAGCCTAAGTCTCAGTGTTTGAGCATTTACACCGTAGAAATTGTCATCACTGATTGATTGCCTAGCTGATGGTCTTAGCAGAGAGACCAAGGATTGATTAGGTTTGGAGACTGACTTACCTGCTTAACTCTACAGTTAGAGTTCCAATGAGGAGTCTGTCATCTGGAAATTTATCTTGGTATCTTCACATAGATATAGGGCATGTGAGTGAAGTATTATGCTTATGTCATGATCACCACCTGTGTTCTCGTTACATGGCCTGGGAACAGCCTCTGCTTCCAGATGTGCCAGTGCAGTCATTTCTAGCAGTACAAAATTCACGTTGACTAATGCTTCATATCTGTGCTTAATGTACATATTTGCCATACATTAGAACAAGAACTGGTTTTCTTCAAATAGTAGACTGTGCAAAGACTGTAATAGCTGACTGTGCTGGTCTGAGTCTTCAGAGCAACACATGATTTTTCAAGGCCATACACACTCTAGTTTCCATCTGCTTTTTTAGTTTGTTGCGATTGTCTTTTGTGTTAGTGGGTTTTCTTGCCTTTAAGGTTCGATAGCCTTCTAGGTAGAAGAGGTCATTTAGAGCTCTAGTCCTCCTTTGTCTCTGCAGATAATTTCTGTAACGCAGTGCTGCTTCTGCCTTCCTTTCCTTTTCTTTGTTTCTCTTTTCTGTGCTGTGTTTGTTTGTTCAGTACTTTGCTAATTTAAGGCTCCAAATGGGTGCTTCTGTTGCATGCTAAAATCCATTCTCAGTTAACTAGTGGCCCAAATACAGCCCTTAGACCTCTCAAACTATTGCTTTTATAGGTTTACATTTTCTTTCCTCTTCCCCACCTTGTACAGTCCCTTGTCTATCCACACTAGTGTGCCAACTGCTTCTTTTCTGTGGTTGTAGAGGTAGCAGAATATCTTGAAATACACAATGGATAAGGCATTACAAGAAGTAATTCTCCAGCAATTGCATGATCCTCTTTTCATTCTCTGGTCATATTGCTTAGATTCAATTTAAATCTCCTATAAGGTATGAGGACCAATAGGTAATTCCCATGCCTAAAATTCCTTTGCTATAACACCATAATAAAACCAGTACACCAGTTGTTACATTTTGTGTCCAATTGTGTTAATCTTTGAAACCGGTAGGAAAAATAGGTTTCTTGTCCTTGGAATTAAGATTATGTGAGCATTTAAACTTTTTGCCACTGACTGTAGTGAAGTAACTTTTTCTTCTGCATGATATGCTCAAAGTCCTGAGAATACAGGTATGTTATATTGGCCATGCTGTATTTCATCTCATCTCTGTAAAACTGTAACAATCTAGTTAGTTACATGGGAATTGAGAGGAAGTTTTTATCTCAATTCTGAGTACATAGCCTGGTAATTTGGGGAACTGTTTGAAAAATAAAGCAATATAATGGTTGTGCTATTTTAATAAAACATTTAATATCAAAGCTTTGTTTCTATTCAGTCAATATTGTTACTAAGGAACCACGAGTTACTGTGTATCATGTTAGAGGGGGCCCTGACAGATCCATGCAAATCATATGATTTATAATTCATAAATCCCCAGTCCCCTGAGAAATGTTGCTCTTGCACTTAGACTAATTGAGTACTTATGTTCATTGATCCAGTCCATATAGCACCTTTAGTCCATATGGCAGCCTTTATTGCTGGGCTGGAAACTTCTGTTGTCAAATGTCCCCTGTAGTCGATGGCAGTATATTGTTCCCCAAATCTGCTAACTTGGCCCTTTGCTTCATAATTCTTAAGCCTGTCAGCAGTCAGTTCTACCTGAATCAGGGCAATATTTATGTCTGTCTCCCCCTGGCTGTAGGGGTACAAAGTCTGCGTGGTACAGCATTGCCTTTTGGGGGTGGGACTGCACTGATTAATTGGTCTTACAAGTAAGCTCTAGTTGTTCTAGAGTAGCTCTATAGTGTACTGGCTTATATTGGTACTAATATGCAGTTGTAGTTCCTCTCAAAAATGGCTCACTTGTAAGGATTAGACAATATAGGTGTTTATTTTTGGCTGTGCAGGTTTTTGTTGTATATTTTTCCATGTGTAGAGAGCAGATTTATTTTTTTAAAACGTCATAATACAGTGGTTGTCAGTAGTTATAAATACCCAAATACCCAGTCTTATCATTGACATGTTGTTGTTTGTGAATAATCAGCGCACTGGTGAAGGAGGTGGGAACCTATGCAAATTTTCTATGCTGAACTGGAAATAAAAGTAGGGGACTAAAGCTATAATATGTTTCAGGATAATACTTTGTACCTGATCATTGTTACCTATTTTTCTAATAATTTTAGCATAGTTTTGCAATGCAGTATAATTGTAATTGTTATGCAGAGGAATGGCATCACTTAATTCTATCAAAACTGTAGAAAGATAGATGAATGACAAATTAATAATTTACCATCTTTGCATAATACTGTAGTACAGAATACCAGAAGGATTGATGGCAGAAGAGGTTAACAAATTTTAGCGGCTTCCATTAGCTTTTCATTGTCATATGTTTGTGGTGCTGACTGAAATAAGCTTTGTAGGAGATCTCAGTCTAGGGAACTAATTACTTGTGCCGATTGCCATACTGATGAATAGACCCTCATTGTATCATTCCCCTGAAGACGAGGAGCAGTCTGTGATTCACGACTGCATCCTGGCTGATATTTGATAATAATTTTAACAGATAAATGTAGGAAGGCAGAATGATGAAGTGCCTATCCATGCTCTATGACTATCAAAGGCATGCACATAGCCAGCTGTGTTCTGCCTTTTTTCTATAATCACTAATGGAGAATTTGAAGTTATTAATTGACCTTTGAATAAACCCATATCTTCCTGTGTTTTATAATTTTTCTTTGGTTAATTATTCCAAAATCATTGGATTTCTGTAATCAAAGCATTCAAATTTTAGCATGACTGTAACACACAAAGTGCGAAAATAAGATACCGGGGCATATGATTCCAATACTTCGATATTTTTCCGAAAGTAAGAAACCAGGAAGATAAAGAATAGCACTGCCTTTTCTTTGGTGTTAGAAAAAAGCATAGAATTTTAATGAAGGTAGATGCAAAGAGAGTCTCCATTTTTATAAGATTATTTTCAGTCACAATTTTTAATATCTACAAATTGTGTTTGAGAGTAGGGTTATGCAAATTATTCTGGCTTTTGTTATCATGTTTGTTTGAAACCTTGTTTTACCTTACTTAAAACTCATTTCTGCCTTTAAACCTCAAAACTAAGAATGTAGATACCAAGTATTTTTAGCATTGTGATCTGTAAATTAGTTGTGGCTATTCATTCGTCAGTGTTGACAGGTATACTTTCTATTAGCTCCTGGACCAGAAATGGAATATACATGCATTTCCATCTATTGTTTTAATGCTATCTATTTTAACAAACAAAATCAGTGTTTTCTACTTTGGGCATTCAGGCTATCGTGGCTATTCTGTGCTTCAGGCATTTTCTGTTTGTTTGTTTGCTATACCTGAAATTGGCGGGTTTTGTACATTCTCTGGGCTAAAATACTATTTTACAGTGGCATTCATTCATGATCATCTAACAAGATAGTAACTGGCACTTCTATATGACCATATTAATAAGATCTACATATATTTGGAGCATACAATGGAAAATAATGAATTTGATATAACCTTTTCTAGATGTAATTTTTAAAAGTATGTCTTCAATATAGCAATTATTACCCATCATAACATGTAGTTTTTAATTAAATGTAAAAACACAACTACATAAACCAGAAATCCAATCTGATTTGCTTGAAAATAGATTGCTGTTTCAGTCTCCTGGAATGGTTTATTTAAAAACAGTAAATGGAAAAGAAATGCATTTTCTTGTGTTGTTCTAAGCCTCAGGGGCTAAATGTAATGAATATTTTAAGAGATTATTTTAATTAAATTCCTGCACATCTAAACAGAGTAATATTTTATTATCACATACATAACCATGTAACTGAGGTATTCATTAAAGTTAACACTTTCTGGACCAAGAATTCATGGTATGATTTACTGACCTTGTGCAAAAAGGCACAAATTAGGAAGAAAAATGAAGGGGGACAGACTTTGATTAATATAGGTAATGCTATACCATATTTATAATAGCCTTTTCCCTATTCTGGTTTATAAATGCAGTCACTGAGAAAGGTGCCCTGCTGAGGCTGAAATGAGGCTGAAATCGGAGCACATGCCACTAGAGTGTGGGGAAACTGATCACACTGTCAGCAATTCATTTCAAAATGATGTATTTAGTGCTCATTTCACCTTCCAAGAAAAAAGGGAAAGGAGTTCCTTAGACTGGAAGGTGATATTGTTATTTTCAAGGACATACCTAAGTAAAAGATTGCAGAAAGGGGGGAGGTTAAAAAAAAAAAAGGCAAAAGCAGCGCAAACAAGGAGAGCTTTATGCAGAAATTCAGCGCTACCATGCTGTTTGATAATTGCTAACATATGTGGCTCCTCTGTTTCATTGTAGTCGTCCTCGTGAGTTCTGGCGCCTTGACTACTGGGAAGATGACTTGCGGCGCCGGCGACGATTTGTGCGTAACCCCTTTGGATCGACACATCCTGAAGCGACACTAAAAGCAGCCGGAGAACATGGTCAGTGTAAAATCTGCTTCTTGCCAATAGCAGCAGGTTACAGTGTGTGGCAGTAAAGACTAGACCTTCGTTCCTATAAGATGCTAGAAAATGGTCCCAAGTGCCAAAGGCTTTTGTCATTCCGTTTCAGACACATTCAGTGCAAAGCTAAACTGACCATTACTTCATATAAGCAATGCTGGTATTTGTTCAGCCTCTTCATTACATCTTAGCTGAGCTGGCACGTTGTGCATGTTTTGCATACAATGATTACAAATATAGTTCTCACTAAGCAGAAGAAAAGTGGATGCAATTTTGCCATTAATCCCTGGACATGCTTTCTCGTGGTAAATTACCTGTTTATATTTTACTAACTTCAGAAGAAGATCTTTCCTGTTCAGAAATCCACAGCAATTATTTCAGTTAGCCTTAGCACATGTCTGCCTATCGTTACAGATACCTTAAAAGAATAATAACACTTCTAAAGCCAAACTGTATTCAGACCTTTTCTTATATTTAAGTCCTCAAGTCTTTCTGCAAGAATTTGATATGGAAGAAATAGTAACAAATGCTGAAATGTAAAGTATTATTCAAGGAATAAATGGTAATGATGATTTCTACGTGGTGATTTTAAAAAAGGAGATTGTGTTTTCTAACAGTTTTTTTTTTCCCCATTTTATTATCAGGGATCACTCAGCTACATGCTGATATGTCTGTTCTAGCAGAATGTATTTACAAAACTAATACGGTAATCAGTTGAAGAGTTCTATAATAAACCAAAAAGATAAACAAACAAAAAACCACCCAAATCTAGTGAACTTTGGGGTGTCACTTAGAATTTTATGTCTTTGCGATCTAACGAAGATACATTGATAAGGTAGAAAAATCTTTCTTATTTTTAAAAATAATTTGCTTGTAATTAAAGCAGTGAACCCTTTACCTTGAAAGGTACATGTCATGGAACAGAATAATTTAAATTTAGGTTTTTTTTTTTTTCTTTTAGTCTGTGGACTACTGCATACGTATATGTATACATATACACACACGTATGTGGAGGCATAAAATTAATGCTAATTTAAAATTATTAAGACTACTGTATGAAAATAGAATAACATCACTATCATAAAGTTAGTTGCCGTCAGGCATCTTAACCTCTTGCACTCAGCCTTAAAGAGCCATTTCTGGAAGAAAATGTCTACAATATGTCAGCTGATATAATGCCAAATGTGACATCAGTCCTCTAAAATAAATGACCGTACGGAGAATGGTCAATAAAGTGATCTGAAAGCAATGTTCGTAGAGCCCTACATCTTTGACTATAGAAAGAGGAACAAGATGTAGAATTAATTAACACATTTTTTGCTTTGGGGCTTGTTGTTCTTATATTGTGGTTGTTTTTTATGCCATGGACTTTAAGGGCACAAGGTTTCTTTCTGTTTAATACTCCATGAATAAGCAGCAACTGCCCCCCTTTATTATTATGTACGCTTTAATTTAAATAGAGCTTGTCACAGTCGTATGTATTCTGCTCGTATTTTTGTATTTAATCTTTATATTTTTTTAACAAAATACTGAAAAATAGCTTTATTTTTACTGCAAAATATTTAGAGCTCCTATCTATATTTGTGTAACTAATTCTTACATAAGTAAACACACACTAACACAATTACTCATCTTTCATAGTAATGTGATATTTCCACTTATCCATGCTGTTCTAACGGCTATGGCTCATACTCAGTTTGTAATTGACAGGAGTACAATCTTTATCGGTGCAAGAGAAGAGTGAGCAAAAGTAGCCCTATTTCATATGTAGCTAATAGGCATAGCTAACCCTGGTAATTTAAATAGAGCTAATTGTTTTCCATCTGCCTTTCTGTTCAGAATTTAACATCTTTAACAAGCTTCTATTATATTTAATTTCTTGATGTTGCTTTATTCTGAATTTAATTGCATACTGCCTTTGTTATCTGTTTGCCATTCTGTTTCTTTCTCTATCCAGTGAATATTCTAGTTTACCTGAAGTCATTATTTATTGTGATTTCTGAAAATACAGATATTTACTATCTGCCTAACTGAGTGTGCGTATGTATGCAGCTGTCCTGTTCCAAGACCTTCCATGGTCAAGGTGTAAAATAGATGAGACCAAAGTACAAATTCAAGTTCAATTGGAAACTGTAAATAATGTATAGGAATACAAAGGTGGTTGGGATTTTTTATGGTTTGGGTTTGGTTTTTTTGCTGTGGTGTTTTTATTTTTGTTTTTAATTCTCAGAAGGTACAGTTTTCAGAATGGTCAACTGGAGTGGTCACTTGATCTATTTCTTTTTGAATTGTGTTTATAAACTTTTAATATTAACTAATTTCAGGTCAGAAAATCCAATTATTTTCAGATTTTTGGAACCAGACTTTCAGGCTCTCTTTTAATGATGTAGATATCCTGAGAATTCTCAGAATATTTGGCCCGGTATTTTTTGATTTCTTATCAGTAATTTATCATTAATTATTCTATTTCAATCAATTTTATATGTGTCTGAAGCAAAAGCATTTTTAAATAATGAATAAAAGGTTCCCTACTGCCTATTTAAGCTTTTCTCAAAACAAAACGGAGCAAAACCAAAACCTGAAATTGGTCATAAGGGATTTTGCCAAAAGGGAGACAGAAAAATACTGCCTTAATGATGGAAAAGTATGACTGCAGTAACCATGCTTGAAAGCATGGATTTTAGCACACTTTTCATGAATAGATACACATTATCAACTGCTTGGTGTCTTTCAAATAAAGCCAGATGTATTTTCCACACCAGAGAGCTCACAGTCTAGGAAGGATCACAATTTGCAACTGTGAAAATTATTCTGAAACAATCGGAAGCCTTAGATATTGTTCAGTAAAACCTAGAGAGAAAAACAACAACAATAATCAGCTCTGTTGCAGCCTAGTTATGTGTCTTAGTAGCAAGAACCAATCTTTTCCAGGGATTGATTTGATTTGAAGGAGAACCTCTGGTGCAGAGGTGGCAGAATAAATACCTGAAGACTAATGTTCTCTGTTCAGACAATCAATACCAGCCCCATGACTATACTTCTGGCTACCTTCTAGTTAAAAACAAATTTTTTAATTCTGACAATTTAATTGCCATTCCCAAGTTCACATTAACTTGCTTGGGAAAAAAGGGCTTTAGGTAATTTTTCAACGGGGAAAAAAAAAAAAAAAAAGCTTCCAAAATGGCTATTTATAAAAGTCAGTCTAGTAGTGTATTGTGGGGGAAGGAAAGAGAGAGGTGAAGATGGTTTGGGGGAAGAAGTTTGGGATGGAAAGAGCTAACTCATCTCTGTTTTCCCTTTCACCCATTGCTTAGCAATGAAACCAAAATACTTATATAGGTGTGAAAGTGCAAAAAAACGAGTACTTTAAACCTGTTGGTGTATTTACATAGACCCCCAAATACTATATCTAGTGAGAGAATCTTTAGCTGCTAGAAAATACCTTGTGAAGCTTTTTAACAAGGGATTTGTTGTTTTTTATTGATGTTTGTTAACAATTTGGGCAGAGGGGGTTCAAAACAGTCTGTGGCATTTCCATCAAGGTAAGCAGGCAAAGTTCAGAACTTTGTGACTGCAAGGGTCTAGCAGCTGCTTACCTACAGTATTGCAATCGACTGGTCAGTTTTCTATGCCTCAACTCAAGGGATGAAAAAGAAGTCTTAAAAAATAATATCTTTTTTAAAATTTGATGTAAAAGTGGTTGTTTTTTCTATTGTTATCTTTTTAAACAAATAGCAAGAATAGAGGGAGGCTTCTGGGGGCCCTTTTTTAAAAAATAGATAGGAAGGGGGTTTTAGTGCATCTTTTCTCTGAATTGTTTTTGCTGATATATCTACCAGACATGAAAAAAAAAAAAAAAACAAACAAAAAAAACACACAAAAAAACCCTAATAATAACTATCATTTGTATTGTGCTTTCCGATACGTTATTTTTCAAATGGCCTTTAAAAACTGTATATTGCATGTAAGGTTAAGTTGTAGACAAACAATTTAAAATAATCTGTCATTCTATGAATGCCTTAAGCTTGTTCAGCAATGTAAGCTAAACTATTATTTTTACACCCAAGTGTTCCAGAGATTTAACTTGAATAAATAAGACTCCCTGCAGATGCAGGGATCTGTTTGCAAAAAGCTATTGAGGAAAACAGGTCTGACGGAGCAGTTTGGGAACGATTGCATGGAATTACACTAATGAATTATAATAATGAAATTGCAGTGCTAGATAAATACCCTGCCAGCAGGCTGTTATGTCCTGTGCAATACACAGGCCGTGCCTTGAGGCCTCGATCTTGAAGCAGTGTGTGTGAATGCACACGTAGATCTGCAGGGTTGGAGCCAGAAGCTCCGGTCACGCCGGGGACGGGCGGGCCTGGCAGGGAGCGGTCAGGGTGAGCAGAAGGGTTTGGGACCTGAAAGAGGCAATCCCAGTGCAATACACCCGGACACGCACGTGGGAGCTGAATATGTCACACGATGTCACGCTCCATCATACGTATTTCTAATCGGTAAATGTAGAAAGAGAACTAGGCCGCGGCCTACCTACGTAAGTGCCCTTACTAACATAAAATAAGTGAATCCACGTGGAGTGTATGCAGTTCTACACAGACACGCGTGTGAGTGTGTGTGTGTGTTAGTTGCAGGTGTAGTGCTTTATTCAAATCAGCCCAGAAAAAAGCAGATTCTGGTTCAGAGTGTGATGTCTCACTGCCTTCCGATAACTGGTATCTGCAAACGTGTCCAGGCTCTGCACCTTCCTCTGCCTGTGGGCATGGCAGGAAACGTGGCTAACTAACATCGTATGCAAAGAGATGACAAAAATTTACAGAAGTGGGCTAAAATAATTTATGGTCTAAATTCTTTTATTGAAAAAGGCAGTTACACAAGATGTATGTTTTTGAATCAGTATAGTATCATTAGCTGAATAAAGAAAATCTGAACGGGCGATGAAGATGGGGCAGGAGGTCTGTATTTCTGTTATCCAGTCAGCTTTGTTTTGGAAGTTGCCGTACTGATTTTATTTTTTCTTAATGATAGATGAGAAGAAAAACTGAAGGACATACTAGTATTTTGGACAAGTTATGCTAAGTATAAAAGTATTAAGTTTTGATCTTGGCTCTCAATTCAGTCTTAAATGAGAATAGGTAGAAGGCTAGATTAAAATGGCATCTTCAGTAGAACACAAATAGATTGTAGTAGAGGAAGCAGAAATGACAGGTATGTACGATGCAGATGGGGTTTTTGAAACAACAAATACAGTTTCCGTGTATTAAAAAAAATACTATTATCTTTAACGCTGGAATGGTTTTGTTCTATTTTACTTTTTTTTGATCTTCAAGAGAATGCTGGTAGGCCACTGAGTAACAGTGCATGTGGTGTATATTAGTATACTGTTGGTAATTTTACTGCTGCTAACTTAAAATCCTCAAGGGGGAGTTAATTACAGGAAAACCTTTCTAAATATCAGCTGCATATTTTCCATGACAAGAAGGTTTTCAACTCACGTTGAACTACTCCAGAATCTGAGTTATTATTTACATGAGCATATTTTAAAAGAAAGTAAAATTTTGTTTGCACAATGCAGTTAAAGCTTTACAGTAACTTATTTTTTAAAGGCTTGCTTACAAGTGGCAGTTATTGGTTGGGAAGAAAGGATCATGCATAAATTGCATTTTATTTTGTATGTAAAGTTAAATTTCCTTTTATGTTTTTTGTTTGCTTGGTTTTGTTGTTTTTTTGTTTTTGTTGTTGTTGGTAGTTTTTTTGTTTTGTTTTGTTTTTAAATTTATACTGTTGTTGTTGTTGTTTGGGTTTTTTGTAAGCTCAAGGCCTAAACCAAAACCGGCATATTTGGTGCTTTGGGGTGGGGTTTTTCTGTTTGGTTTCTTTGGTTTTTGTTAGTTTGTTTTTTTTTTTTTTTTTTTTGTTTGTTTGTTTGTTTGTTTGTTGTTGGTTTTGGTGGGTTTTTTAGTTTTCACTTAATTGAAAAGTTTATTATTTGCAATTTATGTGCATATATTTTCTTAAACAATTTAAACTTTATATATTGCCACTGGGGAATTGCTGCCTTCTGTAAATGTTTGCAGATTAACATATTTTTAAAGTAAGCCAGTGGAACTTCAAATCAAGTATGGCAGCAATCAGAGAAAGCAGTGAGCACTGCATTGAGGTTAGTTGGTCCTGGTGTGTTTTGGTGAATGTTTTTCATACACAGCTGTGCGATGGGCATTCTCAATCTATTTTTTAAAGAAATGATATTTTTATTTTCAACTTTAAAAACCCCAGCAAAACATATACTGATGGTTTTTGGTAACATGCATAGAGCAAGGGACTTTTTTTTTTTTTTTTTTTTTTCCCTGCTGTTGCTTTTAGCCTGTAATTTAAAAAAAAATAGATTGGGACCTCACAGCGCCGAGGCGAGGTGAGGAGCCACCCCCAGGTGGCACGGGCATCCCCGCGGGAACGGGCCACGGCGTGGGGGGGGTGGGTGTGGGGGGGGGAGTGCGGGGAGCACTGCTCAGCCATGGCAGGGACACGTTTGCCTGCCCAGTTCCCGTGTGTGGCGTGGAAGGTGCGCTCTAGGTAAAACGAGCTTCTTGCTTACTCCTCCTCCATGCCGAAAATTCAGATGTGGGCAGGACCGGCTACCATGTCCTTCTGCCTCTTGAAGCAGGTGCACGCTTTTCTCTACCTCCACCCGGGATCGTGTGCCTGAATGTTTTGTTTGTTTAATCATCACACGCACCCCGCACCCCCCCCCCCCCCCCGCCATCGCCCAGACTTGTGAGGCGGGGTGCGGGTTTTACCCCCTCCCAAAATCCCCATCCCGCTCCCGGCTGCCCGCATCCCCCATGGGAGCGGGGGAGGGGGGGGGGGGGGGGGGGGAGGGCGGGAAGGCACAGCTCCAGCGCTGCGGGAGCCCGTCCCTCCGCCTTCCCCGCTCCCGGGGAGCTCAGCCCACACCCCTAAATCCCCGGACCGTTCCCCCCCAGCCGCTGCCCCCGGTGCCGTCCCCGTCCTCCGCCTCGTCCCTCCGGGCTCCGTCGCGGCGGTGGGTCCCTGCCAGGCGGGAGAACGGGCTCTGCTTTGCTGCTGCCGGAGCAAAACGGCGCTGGGAGCCCGGGTTTGGCACCCCGGGAGCCCGGGTTCTGCACCCAGCAGGAGAGCTCAGCCTCCGAGGGACGGTTGCAGGGGAAGAGAGTCTGTTGTATCCTTTCCCCCTCTGTCGCAAACACTTGAAGTAGAGCTAAACGCTGCGGAGAACTCTGGATAATTTTGAGCAGGCTTAATAGGATTAAAACTACGTGTGTCCTAACATTAGAGGATTAAGTCAGGTGCTTCCCACAGCTAGTCCTAAACAGTTTTCTTTCTGAACTTGCATTTAAAAAGAAAAAAATATTTCACTCCTTTGTCACTGTTGCCCCTGAGACCTGACAGACAGCAATGTGTGTCTCTTTCGTTTCAGCTCCTGACGAGGATATACTTGTTAAAGGAAAGCAGTCCATCAAGAGTCAAGTTTTAGGAAATCAGAACTCAGAAAGTGAGATTCTCTTGGAAGGTGATGACGATATCATGTCATTCATGGAGGAAAGAGAAGTGGAGAATTTAACGGGTAACTTCAGCTATCTAATTTTCTCCTCAGCTTCTTTAAGTTCTGATCTCCTCTGCTCTGCAGTGAATCCTGTTTTGTGATACACACTGATAAATTGTTCCTCCCTCGTAATGGGGTCATTAAGATCATTTTCTGTGCACCTCAGACGCCAAGGGTTTACTTGAGGAGAGCTGTGTGTTTTCCTTCTCTGGCTTCCACAGTAGGTGTCTGTATTCTAGGAAATGTCCACTAGAGAAAGCAGTTCTACCTTGAAAAGGGCTTCCTTTCTTTTTGACCTCACTCCACCCCGCAAATCATTAGAGCTAGTGGACAATTAGGCCAGTTGTCTGTAATTAAAGGCTTTGGAGAGCTTTAATTTCTTCCTGAGTTTATAAAATTTGTATATATTGGTTATTTACTTGGGTTTGAAGGATCTGTGCACTCACTAGATTTAACTCCTTTAAAGCCCTTGTCATTCCCCTGCTGAAGTCCCTTCTCCCCAGACCATAGTCTTATTAGAGTTCACTTGTTTTCTCTGAAGAAGAAATAGTACTTCAGTTCTTTGAACTTAGTTTTACCCAGTCACATACAACCTTTGCTGCTATTGCAGTCTGAGTGGAGTGGGTCCATTTCTGTACAGTTCAAAATGTAAAACCAGAGAAAGCTCCTCAGTTCAGGGACTGGGAGCTACAAAGCATCTTCATTGTTACTTGAGGAACATGGGTTTTACAGGGAATGTACAAACTTCTCTGCGGTCTTCTGCATTCTCAACTGGTATCCCACTTACATTTACTTTTGAGAAAAATGTCATTTCCTGGATGATTCTAGTTCCCTGAGAAGCCAATAGTGTAATCTTACATTGATACGTATCATACATATGATAAGTCAGTGAAATTCCTGGAAGTGATTATTTATTGGCTGTTTGCTCATCCTTGAGATGCATTTCACTCTTTTTGGTTTGATTTTTTTTTTTTTTAAAAAGCAAAGTTAAAAACGCAGGATAATGAAAAAAGAGCACCTGCATAAGGAGAGTGAAGTAAAATAAAGTAATGGGAGAATAATGCGATGACATTTTCTGTATGTGAATCTTTTTTTTCCCTTTCTACCATGAGCTTCCTTCTCAACACCCTTCTCCCTGTTTCCTTCTCTTTTATTATTCATTCACTGGTTGGAGTAATACATTCATACTGTAATAGAGGTGAAAGGGGAGTTTAATTATATAATCTTGACAATGGCAATAGGATTAAGAAGTAATCCTCACTAATAAAGTGGTATGGGTTAGAAATGAAGTGGAAATTGTCAGGGGTCTTCTGCAGGACCTGGACTGCCCCAGCTTCTGCAGCTGTCTGCTTGCCCTGTAATTGAATGTCTGCGAGTGATTGAAAAAATGTTATTTCTCCTCTGGATTACATGCTAATGTACAGAGGGCAAAGGGAGACAGCAAAAGAACACATAGCTGCTTATTTCATCCATTTGTGGGGGTGAGCTCTGGGAAATCATGGCAGTTCCGCAGCTATCTCATGCCCATCTGCAAACACAATGTATTTGTACATTGGGAATAGAGGGCAAAGCTGCTCGGATCTCAGCAGAGCATCTCTTCTTTTGTCCTAGTGGCACACATTGAGATTGATGCGAGATTAAGGACCATCACCCTCCTAACAATCGATGGAAATGACAATTCATCTGAATTTTTTGTCAGTTATTCTCACGTTGATTACCTGAACGTGTGTACCTCATTTATAGATGCTTTATTAATACAAAATTGTCTGTGTCACTTCCATATCTTCTACTGTTTTACAGAAGTCAGATGATACTGCAGCCAAGTAACTTCATTTCCTTACCTCTTAATCAGCTGGATGACAAACCTAACCTGTTTTCTTTCTGTATGTGTTAGTTTATATAATAGGTTCTGCATTGTCTGTTCTATGCCGAACCTATTGTTTTCAGTAGTAGTCTGATTTGTCCCTGTGATAAGCCCTGTGGAGATGTGATTATTCCAATAAAAATTCATTCAGTTGGAAACCAACCCTCCAGCTGTTTACTCCCACAGTCCCCGAGCTCCACTCGCACTGTGTGGAATCTTTGAACAATATTTAACGTGGAATCAAAAAGCATCTTTAAAACATTTTACCTTTGGCTCTGTAACGTTGTGTAACCTTAACAAAAGATTTCTAGCATCCATGAGGGAACACTTTACAGTTAGACAACTTTGAGCCTTGACTGCTACGTTCATCTTTGGGGAAAGGTACTGAAAGTCTCCGGTAGCTAAAGAACACATCTGACAGTAAGATTTCAAGTGTACATGTGTGCACTCTCTATACCACGTCTAACAGGAGGTATGCAACCCTTGAAGTTTCTCAAAAAGAAAATGTGTCTGAGTAAAAACTACATACTGCCATGCTAAAGCCAGCTCTGGCACGTATAACGTGTGCATCAGTTTGCAATTGTAGCTGCTTCAACATTCGGCAGCACAGAGACACTGCAAATCTATTACATATGTTATTTTCCGGGATAAAAAGAGTTTTGCTTTTAAAGGAAGAGCTACGCTCTTGGCTTTATTTTAATGTTCTAGGCTTGAAAAGCAAATAATTTGCACTCGCTGCCTTTTCTGTTTTGAATAATATTGTTGGTGTTTTCACTCTTTGGCAGGTCCGGTTGCCCTAAGCACACCAGCTCAGCTCGTGGCACCCTCAGTAGTAGTGAAAGGCACTCTTTCCATCACTCTTTCTGAGCTCTACTTTGAGGTGGATGAAGAAGATCCCAGTTTTAAGAAAATCGACCCGAAGGTAAGAGATCATTGACCCTGAGCTCTGAGAGATGATGACAAATTACCCAAGACCCTTAATTCTTCATTCGACTTCCTTTACCTCTGTTGGTCTGCAATGCTCCTGCTTTAATAAGTTTGCGAGCGACTATGTATGTTACTGAACTTCACATAGGTGACACCTCCTTTCCTTCTCCTTTTTCTCCCCCTCCCACAACTCGACCCTACTTGAATGTTAATTAGCTTGCTGCGAATAAAGCTCCAGGGAGGCATCTTAAATGAAGACATCTTGAATCACAGGCCTGTGTGAATACTGGAAAGTTCAACGAGGCTTTTAGCCCAAATGCTTTGTTTTACTTTCCTATTTTTATATCATGCCAGTGTAACATAGCTTTAAACTTCCTGCACTTGTAAGTTTTCAGTGCTTCTGTATCGTATTATTCCGTAACAGATTTTACAGGGCCTGTTATTTATTGTGCCTAAGCAGAAAATGTAATTGCCCTCTTAAAATACGTTTCTGAACTGACTTGATAATTTCCACAAACTTTATTTGCTCTGAGTTACTCGATTACTAGTCTTTTGTTTAAAATGAGTAACCTTCAGTAAAATTCCTTTTTCAAAGGTAGAATATTGTGCAGTTAGCTTAATAAGGTTGCACTTGACTGTTTTCTACAGTATTACAGCAACATTTCAAGACTGTGACACGATTGGTAAATATTCTTGCAGCCCAATTTAAGCACAGTGATGGCTCTTGGTTTGTTAAATATCTGCTGAATATTAAATATGGTAATGATTTCTTTGTGAAGGGAAAAAAGTCTCTGGAAGAGGTAGTGGTTGTCTGCTTGTCTGTACAGAATACCTTGTGTGTGAAGAGCCAGTTCAGTTCTTTGTTCCTATTGAGTAAATTGTTCTTGTCTGTATTAAAAAATGGCATCAGTAGATCTGAAAGATGGGATTATCAAAACCTATCAAGGAATAAATTTATTTGGAAAACACTTTCAAATTCTTAGAACTAGAATTTAATATAAGAGATTAACTAGAATTGTGATTTTTATGTGATACCATAAATGAGATTTAGCTTTTCTTTTGGTCCTGAAGTTTTTTTGAAATATTTTTGAAATTATTTAAAGTATGAGATAGCTCTTAAAATTTTGATATGCTTACCCTTTCATCGTGTTTAAAAAAAAAAAAAAAAAAACAAAAAACCAAAAAAACCAAACCCAAACATTCAATGGTAAAAAGGATATCAAATGTAAAGACAGTTTGATATGTTGCTGTATTGCATTTCCTATCTAAAATGTTCTGTTTTGTATTGCATTAGCATGAGAAAAGTCTTACATATCTGCATTATTCTGCGGTTTTGTTTTCCATGCTTAGCATATAGGGTGTTTGAGTACAGTCACTAATTTTTACCGTTCCTGTTACATGTTTTATGGGGAAGTTGACATACAACATATATTCAGCTTGCTTGCTTTTCTCCTGTTTTCGAGTGTTTGGTAGTGGTTGTTTTCTTAACTGTGAGTAGGCATTTTGTTTTGATTTGACTGTATCTTTAATTTTGTATCTAAGAGATTTTATTTGGGTTTCTATAAAAGGAGGAGTTGGTTACACGAAATACAGGCTGTACCTCTTACATTCTACTTGTGATGCTACTTTAGCTGGAGGTCTTAAAAGAAGAAAAAAAAAAAAGACCCTTTGTCACAGCTCTTGAGGGAGCCTAAAAATCGAATCTGAAGATTTTTCTTTTGAAAAGCAAGTAAGCTTACAAGGCAGCTTGCTTTCAAGCATTAACACCTCCCTGCCCCACCCTCTGCTTAAGTTGCTGTACCTTGATAGCGGTGACTGGAGCTGCAGTAGAAAATGCCCCCTGGAAAAAAAAAAAATATAAAATCCTAATCTGCTGTAGCTCAGGAGGCCTGTTTAATTAATGAGGCTTCGTCTGTTTGATAAATTTAAGTCCCTTGTATATTTGTCTAAACTACCGAAAAGAAAAACATTGTGACAAGTTCCTGAAGAAAAACCTGCCGTGGAGATAGCATCAGCAGCGATAAGATCAGAGTTTATACTCTTAACTCGGGGCTGTTTTCGGAAGGAAAGGGGTAGCCCCGCGGGCTAACACCCACCCCCCTCCTCCCACCCCCCCCAACACACAACACACACACCCGCTCCCAATTCGGGCAGGTGAGCCGGGAGCAGCGCTGGGGCGGGGAATTTGTGAAAACGAGCGGGGACCGGAGCCCCGGGGGGGGAGTCGGGGAGCGGAGCCGCGGGGCAGCGGGGGCCGAAGCGGCCCCGGGCGAAGCCGCCCCGCTCGCCGCGGCTCCTGCTTCAAGTTCATTTCCCCGGTTGCCTCGTTCATTCCGTTTTTTAACCTAAAGCCAAAAGCAGGGCGATTCGCAATGGCTATTTCTTTCCGGATCCGTCCACAAAGAAACGGAAGTAGTACTTTGGGGCAAGAACTCAGATTTTTACCCCCCTCCCGGCCCCGAAAGGACACGAAAACTTGCTCGCAACGCTCCGAGCCGGTTTTAAAATCTTTCGGGCAGCTCGAGCAGATAACGCCTTTTAAAGCTTAGAAATGCATTCCCGGTAAACACAAAAACCCCTGCAAATATTTCTGAGTCGTCCTGAGCAAACTTAAAGCGAAATGGCCACGGCCCGAAATACAAGGAGCCGGGCAAAGCTGAGCTTTGGGAGAGGAGATCGGCGGGGTCTGCGCAGAGAGGGGCCGGGGGTTCATGAGGGACCGGGGGTTTTCCTTATCTGCTCGTCAGGCTACGCTGTGGTGCGATTTTCTGCTGTACTTAAAAATCCGGGGAAAACAAATGTTTGTTTAAAAAAATATCGACCGGTTGCTCTAAAGCGCATTAATTATTCAGAGTAGATCCATAGTTCCTTCGTGTCAAAGTCAAATGGATAGTGCGTTCGGGCTAGGAAGCGAAAACAAATAGCGACGAACGTTTCGAACAAAATACAAGCGCTTGAGATTTACCAGGAAAACAAGGAAAGAAAACGGTAAAGAAAAGATTACAGGTGATGCCCGTGGGGTAGGAAATGGCACGCTCTCGTTCTGTCTAAATTCTGCTGAGCTGCTCCACAACACTGCATATATTCCCGAGATTTAGAGGGGGAACTTAAAGTCATAGAAAGACAGCAGATGTTGTTATGTGCTGAACTACCGAATGGATAAGATTTTGTTGGGTTTTGGTTTGGTTTTTTTTTGGTTTGTTTTTTTTTTTTTTTTTTTTCTTAGCGGCACGATTTTTATAGAAACTAGAGGGAAGTTTAGAAAACGTCAATGAATATGCCAAGCTAAGGCTTCGGCTAGGTGTCACGTTTAGACTATCTGTACATCTCGTGTTTCCGTTTCTTTAAAAAATTTTCCTACCGAGGTTCAGAAAGAAAATCTACTTGCCTGAATTTAAGAACCATTCACGAGAAGTCAGCGTAAAGTTAAAGTAATATTTTTATTACTATTTGCAACAAGTCAGTTGTGGGGCACATAATCTGACCTTGGCACTGAAATACATTTAACATCAGTAAAACTTTCTTAAAGGGAGATTTGTACATATAGTTAAATAATTTTTCACTTGGTGACAACATTCAGGCAAACAAGAGAGAATAAGAAAAGGACTATACATGGATTGGAAAATGTACCTTTTGGGTTTCGTTTGGAGGTTGCAAAAGTCCGATCGCTTCTTTTTGTGACTTTTTAAAAATTCACATTGGAGGGCAGGAGGAGAGGCTCTTCCCTTCTTCCGTGCAGGGCGGGGAGAGTTTATGCCGGGAAAAACCCTCGACAAGTTTTTAAAGGCCGAGCTGCAGGTGGGTGGGGGGGGTGGCGGGGGGGGGGGGGGGGGGGCGCGTTTCTTTCGCCGCCTCTTTCCGTCGTCGTCCGCGTTAAATAAAAAAGTTTTTGTTTTGTTTGGTTTTTTTTTTGTTGTTGTTGTGGTTTTTTTGTTTGTTTGTTTTTTTGTTTCTTGGTTGGTTTTTTGGGTTTTTTTTTTTTTTTTTTTTTTTTTTTTTTTTAGGCGCTGTTTGTTGAGGGCGAGTTTTGCGCGCCGGGGGTGTGAGCCCTATAGCTTGTCGAGGCTTTTGGGATTGGTGAGGATTTCTCTGGCTAGCCTCCAGGTCTGTTTGGCGGCGCTTTCCAGGGCCGAGTGGGGTTTGCCCTGAAAGAGGTCGAGGTTGGGCAGGAAGTAGTGGGGGCAGCGCCGGCACTGCAGGCAGGAGATGAGCTGCAGGAGGATGCCGTTGAGCCGGTCGCCCAGGCACGCCTCGTCCCAGTCGGTCTCCCGCGGGTGCTTCTCGCACTCGTACAGCAGCAGCGTCTTCATGTGGTAGTTGTTGAGGGGCTGCCCGGGCAGCTCCAGGTGCCGGTCGCGCAGCGTCTTCAGCACCGAGAGGCACTTGTTCCTGCAGCCGCCCATCAGCAGCCGGTTCTCGGCTTCCCCGAACTGCAGCACCCAGGCGTCGCTCTCGGCCGAGCTCTGCTTGCCCGTCAGCGAGTAGCACTCCTTGGAGAGCAGGTTGAAGCCCTCCGCCTTCACCTCCGCCACCCGGTTGGGGCCGGGCCAGGGGATGTGCGGCATGGGCCACTGCGCCGCGCTGCGCGGCCAGATCCCGGTGCACTTGAAGGCGGGCGTGATCTGCACCACGTAGCGCTCCCGGATGCGGAGCTTCACCTCGCTGGTGTCCGCGATCATCTTCACCACGTCCCGGTAGCTGCACTTGTCCACGGCCTGGGCCACCAGCGTCTGGAAGCGGGAGCGGATTTTGCGGGCGGACAGGTAGCCCGAGGCGGTGATGAACTCCACCCAGAGGGACATGCTGCGCTTGCGGCCGTCGCTCAGCTTGAGCACGGCGCAGCCCGGCAGGGAGCCGTCGTCCACGAAGTTGAAGACGCCCATCTGGTTGAGGTAGAGCACCACCTCGAATTCGGTGGGCGAGATCACCTCCAGCCCCTCGTAGCGGGCGTCGATCTCGCTCAGGGAGCTGATGAAGCGCGGCTCCTGCACCTCCACCTCCTTCAGCACGTCCGACACGACCTTGCACACCTCCCGGATGGTCTTGGCGATGGCTGCCTTGCGGGCCTGGCACCGCTCCGTGTAGTATTTGTTGAGCTGGTACACCAGCTTGGCCTGCGCGGCGATCATGTTGGGGCACAGGTCCGGGCTGTACACCGGGCTCTCGCAGTACGTTGAGGGATCCAATGCTTTAGCGGTGGCTGCAGCTTCGCGGAGGGCACCGGCCAAATCGCAGACCCCCACCCCCGCCGGGAAGAAGGCGGCAGCGGCGCGCCAGAGAGAGCGCTTTAAAAAAAGTCGGAGAGGACGGCAAAGCACAAAGAAGCGAAGCACGGCGCTGCCCCGGCGACGACGAGGAGGAGGAGGTGGAGGAGGAGGAGTGCGAGCCGCAGGCGAGCGGGCCGGGGCCGGGGCCGGAGCGGCGGGCAGCCCCCGGGGGCTCCCGGAACGCGAAGTTTTGGGTGGCGGTGGGGGCAGGGAGGTCTGCGCTGCCTCAGCGCTCAGGCGCCCACCCCCCCGCGCAGCCACAAAAATTGCCGTTTCAGTAGATCATGGAAGAAAAAAAAAAAAAAAAAAAAAAAACACCAGGAAAAAAAAAAAAAGGCAAAAAACCCAACAAACTTCCCCAGGACTCGCAGAAGGTCCCCGCAGAAAAGCCAGTCGGCGGCGAAGTTTAAAACCGCACACGATAGGAGAGAAGGAGAAGAATGCGAGCAATGCCCAGAGCGGAAGAGTGAACTCTCTGTCTGTCTGTCTGCCTCTCTCTCTCTCTCAGTCCGTGGCACCGCCAGAGATGCGCCCGAGCGTGGCTGCCGCTCTCAGCCTGGCAGGGCTGCTGCTGGTTTCCCTTTTCCTGCTGGAGGCGTTGGCTCAGCCCGGCTCTGTGGTTTGCTCTAGCTTTACGCGCAGCCGTGTGCACTTGGTCTGTGCTCTCTCATTCCTGTCCTGCAGCTCTACATAGATTGTTTGGAGAGAGAGAGAGAGAGAGGTACATATATATATATAGGTTTGTTGTTGTTGGTTTGTTTGTTGTTTTGGGGTTTGGGTTTTTTTGTTGTTGTTGTTCTTTGCACAGACTGTTTTATCCTGAGCCGGGAGGAGGGCGTAGCTGCTGTGCCCGGGATGACTTCTCCTCCCCCTCCCCACCCCTGGAAGTGCGCGGCGGGGCTCTCACTTTCTGCGCCTCTCCTCCTCCTCCTCCTCCTCCTCCTCCGCCGGGCTCCCGTCTCTCTCCGCCGGTGCCGCCGGGCCCTCTACTTTATGAATGGGGCCGGCGCGCGGGCGGGGGGGCGGAGCCCCGCCTCCTACAATCGCCGCCGAGCTGTCAGCGGCGCGGCCAATCGCGGCGGGCGGCGGCGGGGACGCGCACACGCGCCGCGCGCCCCTCGCTCCTTACCTCCCCCCCCCCCACTCCCCCGGCCGCGGCGGGGGCGCGCCGCCCGCTCCAAAAAAAAGAGGAGGGTGTGTGTGTGTGTGTGTGTGCGCGACCGTCCCGCGACCCGGCGTGGGGTGGTGGGAAAAAGCTGCAAGTTTGCCGTGAAGGGTGAGGGGAGGGGATGACTCGCTGCGAAGAGACCCGCCGGTGTGCGGAGGGGAGTTTGGGGGGGGGATTGGGGGGCGTGCGGTGCTTCACCGCGGGCATAAATCTTCTCTCGCTCGGGCCGGGCTGCGGCGGGCGGTGAAAGTGTAGCCCGTCACCGGAGCAGGACCGCGCACCTTGTTCTACTGCCCTCAAATCAGTGCCGGAGTCACGCTAATTCAGATAAATCCCGCGCCGTAAAGTTCTGCTCGTCCTCCTAAAGCCTGGGATTGAGTTAGTCGAAAGGAAACGATATTTTATGCGAGTTTGTATTAATAAGAATGTTGAACGGTGTGGCCATAAAACCGTAGTTATGTCAGTTCGGAAAGAGCAGCTCGCCCGCGCTGCTCTAGCCCCCGGCCGGCACCGACACGCAGTGTTTCCCCTGTGGAACGTCTTCCCCGTCTCCTGTGCTCGGCCCACCGGGGGTCGTGTTTCCGCAGCCGCTTCGCCCTCCGTGGGGCCGGGCGGGCAGAGCGCTCCGGGACCCCGCCGCGGGTGCTCGGTGCTTGGGGCCGCCCCCCGTGGGAGCCCGGCCGGCGTGGCCGGAGCCCTCCACACCCGCGCTGCGCTCCTCCCCGCGGAGCCTGGGTTTAACCAGCTCGCAGCGGTTGGGCTCGGCTTCTGTGTCTTTCGTCCTTTCACTGGCAGCTGGCTAATTTTAATAAAGAAAATACCGCCGTCTGTTTTCCGTGTGCGTTTAAATTAAAACCATCTCTCGCGCCGATCCTCCTCCTCCCTGCGCTCTGGAAGAAGTAAGTACGGCCGTGCCCGGCGCCGGTGGTGAGGCTCCCTCCGTTCTCCCCGAGGAGGGGGATCGCTTCGTTGGTTCAGGAGGGAGACGAACCCAGGGAAAGCTCCGAGGAGAGCAACTTGGAAGGGGTGGGGGAGAGAAGGAGCAGGCTGCGCGGCGGGGGGGAGCCGCCGGCTCGCAAAGGCGTTAGCGCCGTTGCCTCTCACGGTCTCCCGGCGTCCTAAGGATGCGCAGTTTGGAGCGGGGCGCGGGTAAGTGCCCGCGGAGCGGCCCCCTCCGCTTCGGGGTGTGTGGGGGAGAGACCCCCCTCCACCCCCCCCTCTTTGGGTGCGACCCGTCGGGGCCGGGCATCGTTGTGCTTCACCTGCGCGGAGCGTCGCTTCGGGGCTCGGCGGGGCGGGCGGAGCTGGGAGCGTCCTGCGCTTCGTCTCCGGACACCCCTTGGCGAGCGGAAGGGTTAGTGAGGGCTGGGGGTTCCCTTTCAGAGAGTTGGGGTGCCCTTTCAACCACCCGCCGGAGCTCACCGGGGCGTACCCGCCGGCGGGAGGTTCCGCGCATCGACCCTCCGAGCAGCGGCGGGCAGGGGAGGCTCCGCGGGGGTTCGGAGCCCGCGGGTTTCCCGCGCCCGGGGCGCGGAGGTGATGCCGGAGCCGTCAGGCGGCCCGGGGGGGACACGACGCGCTTTCGTGTTTTCAGGGTAAAAAGCAGAAGGAGGGGACGATTCTTCTCCTCCCACCCCCCCCCCCCCCCCCACCTCCCCCCGTAAGGTGACTAATGATGAAGCGTTACTAGTGTTCAGATTTAAAACAATTCATTACCAATTTTCCCGTCTGAGGTTGAAGCTCTAGTAAATAATAAATCAGCTAAACAAAAGCCGACTTTAATTTATTGCCCCGGCGCTAATTAGAAACATCATTTGAGCAATAAACTTAAACACTTCCAGCAAATAATGCACGTGAAACCCTTCTCTCCTGTGTCTGGGCGTTTGTGGCCGCGCCGCATTAAGAGCGGCTTCATCTGTGGCGGAATTTGCTCTCGCCGGGATGAATAATTGAAGGGAGAGCAGGATCCGAGGAGGCTATAATTGAAGAGCCCTTGTCACCTCTGCTTTTATGTATGTTAGTGTAGAAGTCCATCAGCAGCTCCTTGGTGGTGTATAAAACGAAGTGGCAGCCCCTCCAGCAGCGGGAGATACTGTATTCCATTAAAAAGACCGTGTGCGTGTGCGTGCGGCAGAGAGGAAAACTCTCAGGGCTAAAAGCCACTTGAAGTCTTCAGACCGATTGATCTGTATTCTCTCGTTATAATCCGTCTCATCATACTTGAGTTAATGAGGCAGGGGCGGGGGTGATCTGATGGTCCTTGACAAATTCATTAGGGAGGCTGCGGGACATTTTATTTGACTGTTAAACATCGTGTTTGTTTGGTTTAAGCAGTGCCAACATCAGCATGCGGCTGCCTGGAGCAATAGTGTTTTGTTAGCGAGGGCTTCCGTAAAAAGATCCTGGGAAGGGGGCTCGGTTTGCTCCTGCCCCGGCTCCCCCACCCCCGTTCCCCCCCTCCCCCCCCCCCGCCCCGACCGCGGGGGGGGCTTGGGCTGCTGCAATCCTGGGCAGCCGTATTTTCGTCGCGCTAAGGTGGCAAAATAGCAGCGAAGGGCTGCTGTTAAACGTGCAAAGAATTACTGTTTTTCTTTCTTTCAAGAAAATGCCATGTATTTGTATTAACCCTTAAAAATAACAACAGAAGAAAACTGGAAAACAACTCTGGTTTAGCAAGAAGCACACAAGTTTCTTATTGTGTGATGATGTAGCATACTTGCGTTTACTTGCCTAAGCAGCTTATCAAAGTGCATAATTACTTATTTCAGAGCTTTTTTTTTTAAATTCTGACTGGTATATTTCAAAGTTTCTATAATGCTACTGATGGAAGGTGTGATTTTTAAGGCAGATCAAAGTTTAATCAAATTAACTTGAGGCAAATCTGCCCTTTTTCTTTCCCTTTCCTCACAGCAAGGGGAAAAGTAAATGCAGGAACAGGTGCTCCCAAAAGGGATAAGAAGCATTTTTATGACTAACATATGAAATATGTATGTGTATGTACACACTTTGTTCATGTCAGCTTTGTAGATGAGACCCGGCTAGCATACCATCATTTTCTAGTAGTTGATCTCCTCTCTGTCCTTTCATTTAAGGGAAACGGTTTAGTGGAAAATAGAATAATTAATCTGCTCGTGGAACCTAACGTTGTAATATTATTTTCCTGGAGATCAGTCTTCAAGCATTCTCAGCTTTAAGTGCTTTGTAGGACTCTGCTTCCATATATAGAAGAACAGTATGGGAAAAGAGCTGGTGCCCTTTCCCTGTCATTTTCATACATTCCTGCACCACTGATGGAGCTTGAACTGCTGCAGGGAATGTATGGACTTGAAAAGAAATGATTCAGTAATGCATGTTACGTTTCTCCACAGCAAAACTGGGTTAATACAGTAAATGCTGCCGTGGGTTTGACAGCGAAAATTCTGTTTACGTGCAATAGTGTGCAGTGTGTGCCTTTTCTTGAAAGTCACAGCTCAGCTTCGCTATCTGCCGATCTGTTTGAAGGACTGTGTTTATGGAGTGAGTTGATAATGCACATTGCGGGGAGAAAAGATAGTTTCATTTCTACATGTGCCATTAATACATCTCATCAGTTGAGGGTGTTGCATAAATCTTGCACTTTTTTCCATGAAGATTGAATGGTACGGTAATTAAATAATTTATACATGTTTGTAAGTCTCCCCTAGCTTTCATTTCTGCAGTGGGAAAGGGGAGGGTTCCAACTACTCCTTCAAGTACTTTATTTTTGCTTTCCTATTCAGTCTTAAAATGTGAATGTGTTCCTATTCTGGTTTTTAACCATGAGCAACCTGCAGCCGAAGGCTTTTTCTGCTGCTCTCAATCTTGTATCAAAGGTAGAGTCTTCTCTTTTCTCATGATGACTAAGGGTGACTTCTTTTAGCTGTGAGATTGCTTTGGATACTGACTACTGTTTTGTAAGTTTGTCTTCAGTAAGTTGGCAATCAGGGAAAATCAGACACGTGCCTAGAAATGTTCTTTTTTAGTGCTTTTGTGGCATTTTCTTCTTGTTAAAACTTCTCATGGGCCTTTTGTTTTGTTTGGATGCAGCTGGGGGTGGGTGCATGCTATTGTATCCAGTAGAAATGATGAAATTAATGTGTGTTGGCTGGTCTTTATCTGCAATAATTGATTAATTACGTTAATAACATCAATTTTTAGAAGTATGAGAGCATGTAACATGCCAGGATTTTGTCAACTCGGCCTCCAATTGAATGCAATAACACTTGTTTGAGAAAAATGTGAGGTGGGCTACAGAGACAGTGTCTTGTCTGGTTCTTAAAAATGCTGTGAGGCTAAATCAGCACTGCTTTTAAAGCTATGAAAATTACAAAGATGTTCTAAGAAAAGATCTGGAAATTTAAAAAAAAAAAATCAGTTTGCAGGCATTTGGCCATAACTTTTCTTTATATCAGTTGCTGTAGGATGATTGCTTTGTTTATTGTCTTATATGTTCACATATCTGTGCATATGTGTAAATAATCATGCCAACAAACCTGCATGGTTTTATTGGTTAGACGATCATTTTAAAGATCAAAAACTACACGCAGCTAGCCAAGATGAAGCATATTTATAAGTTAACCTAGAATTCTCTAAAGCATACCCTTTAAAAATGTCGATTTCTAGCTCCAGAACTGAAAGCTTCTCATTTACATGCTTAACATTTTAAAAAGTACTTTCTCAAATACCACATATAGCAACACGAAATCCTCTGCTCCTCACCAACCACTCTACAGGTTACAACCTTTCAGTGAGTTTCTGTAAGTGTAACTTATAAGAGAAAGGGTGTTGTTGGAGGAGGGAACGGAGGGGGGGGCTTAATCTTCTCAATAGCACTGGTGACCAGCATGGAATATGTTGAGTCACTTGCTTGCTCTCTCTCCTCCCCGTATTTTAAGGTGATTTTTTTTGACTTTGGATCTGGTAGAAAAGGCATGCAATTTTTACTGAATTAAAAAAGAAAAAGTTTCCTGTTTGAGCAGTCTTCTAATTGTTCCCCCATTCAGATATAATACAGTTTAAATGCACAGTTAAAGCACTCTACTTTTCTGCATATTGTACTTCATAGTATTAAATTTTTATCCTTTGAAAGTACTACATTGACATAAAAGTAGTGTATTACTAGTTATAAAATCATTGCAGGGGTTTTGTTGCTATTTCTAATGAGAGAATCAAATCATAGCTATTCCTATTTTATATCTTGCTGTGCATATCTTATTTCAACATAACTTCTTCATGATAATATGCTGCTCCCTTTTTAATTTTCTTATGAATTGGGTAAAACCTACATGCAAAATAGTTCAAGGTACCATCTCCCGTAGCTGGGAAGGGGAAACTGTATTGGCAGAATGTATAGAAGCCATCTGCATAGTTTAATTGAAATAATATTTGGTGATCTAAGGGATGGAAATTGTTCTTTTTCTTTAACCATCTGAAATAAAACTAGGATGTAAAACAGCTGTCTTGGCCTATGGAAATCAAGGTTCTGCCAGTCTGTTTCTTTTCTTCATTTTCTACTTCTATCTTCCTTTATTATCTTTGGATCCCAAGGAGTCTTTCTTATTTTCTAACTGGTTTTGTCTGCAACAAGGGGCTGGGTTGGTGGGTTTAAATAGACTTTGGATAGAGTGAAAAATCTTTGATCTATGGCTATGACTGCTTCCAAATGATTTGCTTGCTGGGACTGGACACTGTCCATGCCCTTTCACTTCGCTATCAGATAGGCACACAAAAAGGACTTGACATGCTACCAGATGCATAGTTAATCATTGCATTAGGTCTGTGAAGGGGTCCATCCAGACTCAATTAGGTCTACCATTTTTAACCAGTGTTTGCTCTGTAGTTTGTTTGGAGTACAATATTATTTCTTACTGCTGTTCTCTTTATTTAAAAATGTAGCTTTTATTTTCAAGAACCCTTCTCTGCATTTGTTCTGTTTTATGTATATTTAGAACAACTGAGTGTTATGATATAACAAATATTATTGCAGTATGGTGTATTATCTGAAGCTTTAATGAAAAAAGTTTTTGTCTTTTCGTAATTCAACTGTTTTCCTTTCTCAGTAGTGATTTCTAAAAGTATATTTGAAATAAGATAAATGCAGTGACTGGCATGTATTGAGGTGGTGTTCAGAAGAAAAGCTTACAAAGGTATCTAGAGGTTTGGAGCTGAATCTTAAACTTTGAAAACCAAACAGCAGCAGTTTTCCTATCACTTATTTACATACGAGCTCATTCTTATATCTGGCACTGCGTGCTTTTGTGTAAGAAGGATATTAAGGGTGCATGAGTTACAAAGGTTGAGCTGTAGGGTAAAAAACGTTAGGTAAATTATTGCTCTGAATCTTGCCTGGTATTTCCAGGAGCAGTTTGTATATTTACATTAAAAGTTGTTAAACATATACACTGAATAAAGTGCACTGAAAATTCCAAGCATTCTCAGAGTTTCAGAAAACATAACTGTAGTTTGCAGAGGTAGCCAGTCTTTTCATGGAATGAAGACGCTCGAGTGTTCAAGTTGTATAACTCGTTCTGATCTCGTACTGTCTGTATTTCCCAGTAATGCTTATATTGAGGATGGAAGGCCTATGGAAGCAGGAGCATAAAAGGACATAAAACTCTCATTGCTTGAAAATTGATACATAAGAAAGGAGCACTAGTCAGAGAATTTTAAAGTATTTTCCTTCGGTTTTAATCACTTATATATTTATTTATTTTGGAGGAAAAGAGGAGCAAGGCTGTGAAGCTATTAAGATTTTAAAAAAAATCTATATACAGTTACTGAAGCTGTTGTATTCAACTTGAGGATATAGTTCAGCCTTCACTTTAGATCTGAGATTTCATGCTTTAGTTCTTTGCTTCATGGTTGTCGATATTCTTTGAAGGAGGGCAGATGCATTAAAATGCAACATTTATCATTTGATTGTAGTCACAGGTATATTCAGATGTTGCTAATGGACTTCCAAGATATAGGGTGTATGAATGAATACTACTCAGAAGTGCCAGTTAGGGCTCTCCAGGGTTTTTTAAGTTATTTATGCCTACCTGCCGCTCAAAATTATAGGGGGGGAGTGTGTGCATAATCCATTAATGATTAATATGCATGCCTATAAATATGCAACAGAGAATAAGCCTAATAAGAGAGCCCTTAAGAGGCATAGGCAGGTAGATTTTCTGCACTCAGCATCTATCTTGGAAGTTCATTCTAACTGGCATCCGAGTGCCAGCATGCCTACGAAGGGGAATTGTTTATATGTACGTTGTGGGTTTCCAGAGTGCAAACTTGAAAGGAAGTGGGACTTGAAATGCATGGTCATTTGTGAATTTATGTTTTATCTCCCTTCACTTGAAAATTTATGAGGAGAGTGACTTAGGGTGCTTGCGTTGTGTGTTCCAGGGCTTGCCCCCACTGATAACACCCTTGTTGGCGTGAAAGTGCAATGCAAATTATGACAGTTACAACCTTCTGTTTTGTTTAACCTGTCAGTGGATTTCCTGGCTCAGTGCTGAGGGCAATGGCGTGTTCAGCGAGTTCCATATTCACCTAAACTTAAAAGGTCAGGTTTCTACAGGCAAGCCTAGTCAAAGCCTAATTGATGAGGAGGGCAGGGGGACAGAATTTACTGTTCTGTTGGCTAGTTTCATATCGTTAGGTTGTCCTGAAAGCATCAGGCAGTCACAGCCCCTTTCATGTAAGTGCTGACCCTAGACAGGAGCTGACAATCAAGGGAGGCAGCCACAGGAACCAGTGCAAGTAGGCTATTGATTTTTCAGTTAGGTCTAAGTAGTTTGTAGTATGGGTAATGGGTGACAGAGGCAGGTATGTCATTATCAATGAGCTCCAGAACAGTAGCGACAGCCCCCTCTCATATTTCCTTCAGCACTGACAGTATGCATCCAGCAGTGGTCAATAAATCGCCCAACCTTTTACTGACAAGTGACTTGGAGGTGGGGGTAGGAGTCAAAGAGCTAAACTTCCATACTTGAACTTGACGTGGATGCAGAGCAAGGATCTCGACATCTGCATTCCTGGCTTGGCAGGCAAGGAGCCGAGAAGAACGCGGAGAACAAAACAATGGTAGATGTGCAGCTGGGGAGGCTTAGCTTTGTTTTGTGCCCCCTAGAAAGTCAAAGTTTTTCTCAAGATCAAGTAGAACAGCTTAAAACGCCAGCTTTCTGTATAAACACGGTCTGGTTTGGTAGTTAATTTAGGTTACCATGGCAGGGTTTTGTTTTTACTTGTGTATTGCTCTGCATTTAATCAAGGTTATACTGCCATAGCAGTACAACAATCAGAGTCTGCCATTCAAAATCCGCTTTTAATTCCTAGCTTCCTCTTCTTAAATTTCATATATGGAGACTATTTAAAGATATTGAAGCTTTCTAATAAATCCAAAGTGCTAGCAATACAGTTTTTCTTCTGACTACCAATACTGTTTTGGGTCAGCAGCGGAGCACCAATTCTTTAGGAAGCTAAAGTTTTTATTACTTGGATTTTACTAGCTGTGGTTTCTGAATTTAGTAGAGGTAGATCCAAATTCTAGATTTATGCTTAATTAAATTTTGAAAGATATTGGGAGAACGTAATTTTTAAATACACTTGTACGGAAAATCAGTTAAATGAACTCAAGTATCTTTATCTGAATCTCCTGAAGGTTTTGAAAGTTGTTACTTTATTCGAAGGATGTAAGTTATCTGCATTTTTTCAGAAGTTGGATTTCAGTCAGGTTTTATGCTGTGCACAGATGTTAACAAAATAGCATATGCTTATAATTAAAAAAAATCTTTAGACAAATTGAAATAAAGCAGAAGAGTAAATGTTTTGAAAAACTTCCTTAAAATAACTCATTGCTATGGTATCTTGTTCAACAATGTTTGTAATGTTACACAGAGCAGGAATCTGAGACTGTGTATGTTGAATAGCTGCAAAGTATCATACGTGACTGGAACTTTTTCATCAGCCGGCAGCAGCTAAAGCCGTTTTCTTCGTGGCTGGCTTTTTAACTGCAGGAGCACCATTGACACAGACTCAAGAAGTGAGGTTGAAATTTATCACTGGATTATGAAATCCTTTAATAAATATTTGTGTAAGCTAAAAACTCGAGTAACTGTATATTTGAAGCAGTTGTAAATTTAATTGGTGATAAAAATCTATTTAGATATTGTTACATTGCCTATTGAATGACACTTTGGAAGAGGGCCTGGCTAGCTGTCTTCCGGAGGAAAAAAATTTCAATTAGTTGAATCAGAGGTGTGCAGGATTGTTTGAGGCCTTCAGTATTTAATGGGAGTTTTTCCTCTCTCGGCAGCTACTTGTTTACTACATCATGTAGGGCCTTTTTTTCCCTCTTAAACTAGGTAAAAAGAACAGCCATGCAGTCTGAATCTTATCTTTTCTTATAAACAGGTACAGCATCTTTTACTGCATTTTTAGTGTTGCTGGCATGTTGTGTTCTCTCAGGAATGTAAAAAGGAGCTGCAGAAAGGCGACAAATTAAATTTTCATGAAAGAAAACCCTAATCAGCAGTGACAGGGTAAGAGAAAGATGATTGCCACTTGGTCATTGTGGAGAGGCACTTAGACTTGGTGTCAGTGCTTCTGTTAATGATGACTAATGTCTTTCTTGGAGAAAACGCATGCTCAAACATAATGCTACAGTCCAGAGAAAGAACGGAGAGATAGGCACTATTAAGGAAAAAGGCTGTGAATCCTAAAACAAAAGCTCAAGATTTTTAGATGAAAAGGCTACAGTGTTTTTGCAGTGCCACAAAGCACGGCTGTAAAACTGTTCTTGTTTCACTCTTTAAGCAAAATAATAATAATGATAATAATGATAATGATGATTATGATGATGATGATAATAATAATAATAATAATAATAATAATAATAATAATAATATAGATACACAAGTGCATGTTATGTTCTACCTTGTATATGCTGCCTTAATTAAAAAAGAAGATAGAGATGGCACTGACGTGTAAGACACTAGTCAGAAGTAAACAGCCACATTTTTATTCATCTTCTGTTAATGAAGCTTGCTTTTTTAAAAGAACAAAAGCTGCTGCAATATATTATTTCCTAAGCACAGTGCTAAATTCTGAATAAACCTTTCATAGTCAAATGTAAAATCACTTAAAAGACCTTTTCAAATCTTGAAGCTTTGGCTGTTAGGTATATTGGCAAAAGAGAGGTGGCATGTGTCATTTCTTCAGCTTTTCCCAAAGTGAGACCTTTCAGAAGGGCATTTGCAATGCTTGTCATATTTTTTCATATACATCTTATTGGCCTGACAAGTCTAGAGGACCATGAGAAAACAGATGTCATTGCATTCAGACAACACTAATTACTCTGGGATTTTTGCAGCCTCAGTGCCTGCATGTAACTGTCGATTATGACTGTTTATGTGGCCTATCATGGGTACACGTTGCACATTCAGATGGTACTACCAGTCTTTGTTTTTCCTATTATCACACAATAAGATGTAAAAATCAGCAACAAGCACTGCAACAAGGAAATGCCTTAATGTGTGACTTTTATATGTTTAAAATGCATTTTGTTAAAGGTTGCATTCACATTCTTATTAGATTTAAGTGTTTTAGCATCTCTTTACTAACTGTAGTGCAATGATTTAGCTGCCAGTTTTCACTCTGGTTCTTCACGTTGCGGGCTTTACTTTTCTGCAGTTGTACAAACACGGTATGAAAAATGCTGATTGACCCAGCAGTTGTCAGAAATTTCCCATGTCTAACTTTCATACCAAACTGATAATTCTTTCTGACGTGTCACAGTCTGTGTTAGAAACCAACAGTCTTATTCTCTCACAAACTGCATTGTTGATGTTTTCTTTGTTAAATTTTCTTAGAAACTCTGTCATTTCAAAATCTATTCTTCCTGGGTAGCAATAACTGCTGCATGATTTTTAACACAAAGTTCAAATGGTGGTCGCGTCGTGGCCTTCCTTTGTACGCTGTCTTGAATTTTGGTACATGTTTCTTAAGCAGAACAACCAATGTTAATCACAGATTGGAAAATAAAAGCTCCAATAATGTAACTTCACATGCTGATGAAGCAGAAATAGAAGCAGCTTTATCAAAGATGTATGATGAGATAAAACTGCAGTCTCTGCTGTACAGTTATAGTAATTATGACTAATGAACCGTCCAGTCTGGATGAAATGGCATGCCCACAGGGACTGTGGCCAATCAGTTGTGACTTATGCAAGCTGAACAAAACATTGATGGTGTTCCAGATTCCGTATGAGAGCAGGAAGTGGAGTCTTTGTTTGGAACGTCAGCTTTGTCAAGTTATTTTCAGGCAGGTTAGGATTAAATGGTGTTAGTAAATGAAGTCTGAAGAGCTAGGGTTTGTTGAGTTTTAAAATGAGCATAAAGGATTACAATTTGCTGTGATCAAATATACCTGAATAAAACCCCCTTGTGTCGATGGCACATTCCTGATGCAATATACTTCAAAGTTGTTCTGATCATCTTCCTTATTTCAGTCGTTGAAAGCACGTTATATTTTAATATGCTGAATACAATGAAAGCGAAGATCCAAAACTTGTGAATATAAGCATGTATCTATTTAAGCTTACTGTGGTAATTTAATTTTTAACACGTTCGTTTGAGACCTGATACTTCTGTTTTAATTTTGAAGCACTCGGCATTTTAAATCAGCCTATAATTTGTAAGTAAAAGAAGACAAGTACTTCATAGTATTAGTACCCAAAACAATTTATTGTAGTAAGAAGGTTAATTCATACAGGCAACATAAAATGGAGTTCCAGTACACTTTGACAGTGTATAGACTAAAACAGTAATGATTTTAACCACCTTCTTTTTATGAAGACAATGTATGTAGCTGTAAAAAAGAAAGAAAAAAATAAAAATTCTGAATGCTAAAATGCAGATTATATAGGGACTTCTGAAGTTAATTTCTGGATAATAGAACAGCACAAAAAGTACTTTTCTAAATATAAGTTTGTACTGAGTTGTTTAGGCCCAATTTGCAAGCAGTTGTGGGTCAGCTGGTTTACTTATGTGCAAATGTTTGAAGGATTTGGGAGTAAAATGATCAACACGTTACAGATGTTAGTGATACATTACAATCAGTTTAGCATTTTGCCTGAACCATTCCAGAAGTCTACAGAGAAAAATTATTTCAGAAATTAATTGCAAACAAACTATGGGAAAAGTAAGAAAAAAAAAAAACAACCCAACCTTAAAACATTTAGAACAAAGTTAACGCGTCATTTGACAAAAAGCATTTCAGACTGTTGTGCTGTTTAAAATTTATGTATGTTAGTCAGCAAGACTGAAGATATGTTGATTCTTAAAGCACAACTGAAATGAATACACCGTTGTCAAAGAAACTGGCAATTAAAGACTGGCCTACCTGAAATCTGAAGTCATTACTGGTCTTTTGTATTGCTTAATAGAAAGGTGGATAGCTATGTGACATGTCCATGATTTTTCTGGAACATTTTTTTAAGTAATACATTTTCTTCCTTTTTTTTTTTTTTTTTTCATACTGTATTGAAACTTAAAAGCCAACACTTTATTCACCATGTTTAAGTGTTTTTTATTATCCTGAAATGGAGGAAATCACAAGCATATCTCCAGTATTTGTTATCTTTTATTCCAAAAAAACCCTCAGAGTCCTGTTAGATGTGGATTTGAGTAGATTTTTAATTAAAGAATTTCTATTAATCCAGCATCTTTAGACATGTGACCATATTATTTAATGAAGTTTATTTGAAAAAAAAAAAAAACCACAAACCACAGAAAAACCCCGAAACAAACCCATCCATATTAGAAATCTAAATTAGCTTAGTACTTCTGTTATTTCTGTTTTCGAAGTGTCCAGAGATACTGCAAGGGACCTACTAGGAATCAGAATCCTTTTCTTGTGTCTTTTGCAACAAAGCCTTAAATACTGCAAATGTGAAAATGTTGTATACAATTCAGAAGATAGTGTTGAGATAAATAATGTTGATAGTAAACTAGTCTGAAAAATGACTACATTTTGTTGATGCTAAATAATTAAGGGTAAGGTCTTTTGGAGACTGTGGCACTCTTAAGTGTGAGTATCTTCCACAGTGTCATTTCAGAATCAATAGGATACAATGTATTATGCGCATTATCTAATTTTGCTGCACGGAAGGTTGCATTACGATCACTTTTATTTAATGATTGTATCGGGATTGTGCCAATGAAGTCAGGACTGAATTTGCTAGATGATGTACAAATGTACAAAACTAATTTTCATTCTTCCAAAGAGTTCTTATTTAAAAATAATGGATTTAAATATGTAGAGATATTTTTATATATATATATGCATATAATGTATATCTTATAGGAATTTTTGGAAGAAGTATTTATCTGTATTAAGATGAAGCAATAACTTTTAGACTGTGTTTTTCTAGAAGGCTTCATTGTATAGTTCTGCCTTTTTCTTATGAAAATCATTGGTAAAATTCCTGTAAATTTATGCCAGCGTGGAGCAGCTTTTTACTTATTTGAGACATCTGTTGTTTGCACTTTGTTACCCTCTACAGATCAGAACACATCATTGGTGTTCAACAGTTGTGCTTCTAAGTAAAATACCACAGAGAGTTGTAGATATTCAGTGCATGTATATGTTACGTAAATTAAAATTGAGGAGCACTGGATCTCAAGGATTTAATTTTATCTTTGTGTTGCTATGTGTGTTTGTGTACATACATAAGATACCTTGTACATTGTTAGTTATATTTGGTAGCCATCTTTGTATGCAAGAGTGGCTTAATCTACTTTTGTTCCTGTGTGCAACTTCAAAAGTCTTTGGAAAGATACAGCTTTCTCAGGAAAAGTAAACTGTGTTTAGTATTTGATATTGGAGAGCTGGTGGTCTGTTCTAACCGTGTCATTTGCATCATAAAACAACAAAGTTCAAAGATGGTTTTACCGAGGACTGATTCTTTTATATAAATTCAGAATTGAGTAGATTGCTTACATCTTGAAACTTGTTAGCTATTTTTGGTGTCTTTTTACATACCACAAATTACATTGTTGATGTGTGACGATTTGAGGACTGATTATAAACTCTTATTTCTGTGCTGGTTTAAATAGATTTTACTCTTGTCTTCTACATCTTAATCTCCCAGTGAAATACATTTTCTGTTGTTTAGCTATCTTATGTTGATCAAGTGGTGTAGTGACCTGCACTCTGAGAAAAAGAGATTTTAATGGAAAGTTGTTTTGAAAGAGCCTTTTTCTAAAGAAACCTCTTGATTGATTTCTGCTCTTTGCTAGTGCATGAGCACGAGAATTTTTCATGGATAGGAAAATTGCTTTCTCCTATTCTTCAGAATATTCTTCCTGCCATTTTTTTTTCTCATTTGACTTAAATCAAGGCAAATGATGAGTTACCTGCTTAGTGGCCTCCCTTCCCACATCTGCCACGTGGCAGGCAGAATGGAAACCCTCCGTTTCCCCTGGTTGTGCTAGGATTGGTTTCTGTTACATGGGAGCTTGCTTTGCTCTCCCATATTGGAATGTAAACCTGAAATGTGATTTCTTCGAGCTTCTGGGAATGTTCTCTGCCTCAGTCTCTTGGTGGATAAAAAATGTCTGTCAGCTTTTGACTAAGATACCTTTTGGTTAATGGTTTCAGGTGTTTTCAGTATATTAGGGATTCTAGAATAATAACTGTTGCTGATTTTCCCATAGGCTTTCGTGTTAGGCTATGCACGTTGACTGGTGCTTATGGCTGTAGGAATAAATATATCTTCTAATTTGGAAGACAAATTGAAATAGAAAATTACTCTTCAGTGCAGGAAACTTACTTAGCATTCCAGTGCAAGTGAAAGCAACTGTGTGGCTGCTTTAACTTTTTTTCTGGCTTGTAATGACTATTATAAAACAGAGTTGGTCAGACCAGCATGTGCTGGCTCACCATATCCATCCCAAATATATCCCTAATTAGTCTTATGCTGAGGCAGGTGTAGGAAAAACTGGTGAAAGTGTAATTGTGTTGGCTTTGTCTAAGATTTTCCTTGTAACAAGTACCTTCAGTTGCCCATTTAGAGATGATTTGTCTTATTTGCAAAGTTCTGGCAATGCAGGGGGAACAGTTAAAGGAGTAAAGATTTGCCTCCCGTTACTCTTGCTCTGGATTCTAATTTCACCTGTGCTGATCCAATTGCACAATAACTTGTTTAACTGAGTTGCATTATATTGTTATAAAACAGAGAAGGGCCTAGCAGAGTCAGAAGGAAACCATTTTCCTATTATGCCAGTTTTGACTTCCACTTTCTGCTACCCCTGGAATGAAATAACAAGTCAAAACTTCAAAAAATGTGTGCAAGCTAGTGGTATTAAAAAAAAAAAAAAAAAAGAGAGTAAATTTAAATATTTTGTCTTATTTTGATCTCTTGGTTTTAAGTATCAATCAGCTAGCACTTTCGGGGGGTGTAACAGTAATAGAAAGCAGTAATCAATAACCTCCAAAATTTAACTAAGCAGTCAAAAACAAGGCATTTTTTTGAATCAAAATGCTTGTTTTGTTTGAGAGCGTTAACATTTAATTCTTTAAAAAAAAAGAGACTTTGAAATTTTTCTTTCACAGCTCATGAGGAATTTCTACTTGAATTGATATACAACTTGACTGATACAATTCCGACAGTGAGTCAAGATATATATATATATATCTATATATCTCACTGAAAATTAAATTTCAGAGATTTTTTACTATCTCTACACTTTAGCACTTGTATGTTGTGTCATAGGTATCTGCTTTCAAGTGTATCCACCAACATATTTGCAGATACTGTTCTGTTGCTTGTTGGAGTCTGGATTCTAGATATTTTTGTCGTTCTCTCTCCTTTCTTTTTCTGTTTTTAGGTATTATACGTAACCTTAAATGTTTTGTGTTTCTCACTGATGCACATCAAATCTTAAGATCCTATTCTCTCTTGTTGCTCATAGACAAGTGTTGCTTTTCTTTTTTCCCTAACCCTAAACTAATAAACTAAGCATCACTACCAATGTGTAATATTAATCTTTCAGAAGTTTGTCCTCTACTGGAGAAAAGAAATAATTAGAGATAGGTAAGAGGTGAATGATGTGCAGGAATAAATACTCTGTAGATTTAAACATACTGCATGGCAACCCTAGGTCTCTTTTGAGGTAGTCATGAAAACTTAAATTGTGTGCCTCATATATTTAAGGCCTGTGAGCCTATATGATTTTATTAATGTGCTGTAAATCTTATATTCACGAGCGGTGTTTACTACTGTGCAGTATATTTAAAAGAAAATTTATGCCTCACTGCAGAAGGAAGGTAGGCTAGTGAAAAAATATAAGGGTGGATCTCAAACATTTATCCAAATCTGACAAGTATTTGCAAAGAATTTTCTCCTGTAAATTCTTGCTGAGAGCAAATGATCCGTATTCTAGCCTCGATTTAATAAAATCCATAAATATTTGTTTATGCATACACAGGTAAAACAAGGGCATGTCTTTTGTTATTGTCTATACACAGGAACCTCGTATGTGTTCATATATGCCATTCTGTGGACCATGGGATCAGCTTTTAATTCTGCTTTAAAGTGGATCAGTCTTCATTTTAGCGTAGTACCTTGAAGACCTTACTGGAGACCCTGGCCACTTCTCTGAAGAAATGGTGATTTTCTTGGGGAGGCACATCTTGTCAGTCTTTGGCCACTTGTATTTCACTGGATATCCCCTTTCAGCTGGACCCAACAGTATTCCCTAAGCAAAATGGATGGGTTGTTACAGTAACTCAGTGTGTAAGTTAGGATGAGTCACAGAAACTCAGGACAGGTAATTTACACTGAGAAGACTGGATTGATCTTCTTTTGGTAAGCGACCTGCTTTTTCCTCCTTTTCAGCACCTAGAAGAACTCTCTCTGTGGTCTCTAGGGAGTGGCAGGATTCAGGCACAGCTGAACCACTGCAGCTGTGATCCACTCCAGCAGTGAAGCTGCCTGCTTGGAAGTTACTTGCCTGATGCTGTTGAAAGGGCAGTGGTTATTTCACCAAGGAAACATTTTTTATTTGTATAGGTGCATTATAGATTGCACAGAAATATACAGTTAATGTACCATGCGTAACCTTCCATGTCCCTTAGACTTGCACTTCCACCTTGCGGTGGTTAAAATATTAGTCAGCAATACAAACCAGATAGTCTGGATGCCTTAAGAGCTGTTAAAAGTTTTATTATGGTCTTTATGCTTTTATACTCTTTATAATTAAATATCAGGTTCTCATGCCATTTAAAAAGAAGGGATATGGACTTTACTATGCAATTTTCAATTCCATAGATAGCAACAAAAGCATTTCTCATGTTGGAGAGGTGCACAAAGCAATTAAAAAAATGATCGTGGGATGTGTGAAAATTCTACACCCTGACCATTATTACTGGATTCACTCTTAGTTTCTTATTGTGTAGTGTTAGAAATTCTCTCGCTAATTATTATTGTGAATATTTAAATAAATAGCCTCAGTAAGGGGAGATCTTTAATAGCTTTTAAAATTTTTTTTTTTATTAAATTGGTGGTCTGTAGCATTTTTTTCCTGACCTTCCTGCAGCCTTCAGAAACCTCTTAAAGAAAAAATATTTGTTTCGCCACATCCTGTCAGTATGGAAAGTTGCTATAACTGATGAGAAAGAAATGGGACATTATACATCATCTAGTTGTTTGGGGTCTCCTGTTCTGTTTGTGTGATATTATGTGAGCAAGTTTGGTCCGAGCTGCTGTGGTCAGGCCCTCCCTGCTCTGAGGCTGCCATCGTACCGGCTCTGCAGTGCGCTGAGCTGCTCCAGCAGCCCGATCCATTTAAAGATGAATCCCCCCACCCTAACAGAGCCAGTTTTCAGCTGGCTGTGCTGTCTGAAACAGTTTTCTGTATATCGTTACCTGGTGTTTGTGCTAGTGCAAGGTACGTTTGCTGTAGCAGATGTTTGACCAGGGAGGGTGGTACTGCAGCAGCTTGTATTTATGTTTGCTTAAATAGCGATGGAAATGATGTGCTTAGTCTGCTTTTCACAAGGGTTGTTCTTTTGTGCACCCTCTAGATTGTAGGAAGAGGTACAGGTTCTTCACCTGGAAAGGGAATGTCTTTTTTTATTTTTCCCAGGCATTTTGTAGACATGAGGGTTTGGATATCAAAAATATTTTTGTATATTGGCTCGTGTTACAAATGACAATGAGGATCTTTTGTGTTTGGATATAAGCTCTACCATTTTGCTGCATTCCTGTTAGCTTTTCTGAGTAGCCCTAGTTATTAAAGGATTCTTCTTCTTCTCCTTCTGACCCCTATGATACAAGCTTTCAACTCCTGCAGCTTTTTGGACACGTGTTCTGTCACCCTTTGTATACTCTGGAGAACATGGAGGACAATTGAGGCATGCTCTAATGTGCCCCAGTTACCTCAGTTTACAGATTTATTATGGTCCTGGGAGAGCAATGCCTTCATGTACTCTGTTACCTTGAAATCATCCTTAACTCAATCCAGTCTGGGATAAAATAGAAATAAAAGCAGTTCTGTACAATGTTTAGAATGGGAAATACAGTTAGGTACATTTATAAAAAAACAGAGGTGAAGAAATAAAATAGAAGGTTCCACTTACACAAAGGTTAAATCTGAGATTCTGTCTCATGAATACAGTCTCTCAATTGACTATGACTTGAGGCACAGGGTATGCAAAATGGGAGAATCATTACTACATATATGTATGTCAGGAAATCATCTATAGCAAGTCAGCTGGATCCATAGAAGGAAACCTTCAGATGGAAGAAATGCCTTCCAGTGACCTGGAGTAACCAAGAGGAATCTTTGGCAT